>NC_133020.1:15573863-15876893 GCF_048564905.1 Vicugna pacos
CTTAATTTGCTTTTCCAGCCCTTCTTCCATTCAGATTCATTTATTTACATTTTAATTATGTAATTAAACATAATTATTTAATTAATTTTAATTATGAAATATGAACATATATGCATTTATGTAAGATTTAAATACAAAGCAGAAAATTATTACTTATTTTTGTTGAAATATAATTGATTTACAATGTTGTGTGTTAGTTTTAGGTTGTACAGGAAAGTGATTTAGTTATACATATACACACATATAATCTTTTTCAGATTCTTTTCCATTATAGGTTATGATAAGATATTGAACAGTTTCCTGTGCTATACAGTAGGTCCTTATCATTTATCTATTTTATATGTAAGAGTGTGTATATGTTAATTCCAAACTCCTAATTTATCCATCCTCTCCATTCCCCTTTTGGTAATAATTGTTTATTTTCTGTGAGTCTATTTCTGGTTTGTAAATAAGTTTTTGTATCATTTAAAAAAAAAGATTCCACATATAAGTGGTATCATATGATATTTGTCTTCCTTTGTCTGCCTTACTGCACTTAATATGATAATCTCTGGGTCCATCCATGTTGCTTTAAATGGCATTATTTCATTCTTTTGTATGGCTGAATGGTATTCCATTGTGTGTGTGTGTGCCACAACTTCTTTATCCAGTCATCTCCAGTGGACCTTTAGGTTGCTTCCATGTCTTGATTATTATAAATAGTGCTGCTGTGAACATTGAGGTGCATGTATCTTTTTGAATTAGAATTTTCTCCAGGTATATGCCCAGGAGTGGGATTGCTGGATCATATGGTAAATCTATTTTTATTTTTTTAAGGAACCTCCAAACTGTCCTCCACAGTGGCTGCACCAATTTACATTCCCATCAACAATGTAGGAGGCTTCCTTTCACTCCACACCCTCTCCAGCATTTATTATTTGAAGACTTTTAAATTATGGCCATTCTGGCAGGTGTGAAGTGATACCTCCTTGTAGTTTTGATTTGCATTTCTCTGATAATTAGCAAAATTGAGCATCTTTTCATGTTCCTGTTGGCCATCTGGATGTGTTCTTTGGAGAAATGTCTATTTAGGCCTCCTGCCCATTTTAAAAAATTGGGTTGCTTGTTATTTTGATATTAAGATGTATGAGCTGTTTGTACATTTTCAGAATTAGTCCCTTGACTGTCACATAATTTGCAAATATTTTCTCTCATTCTGTAGGTTGACTTCTTGTTTTGTTGATGGTATCCTTAACTGTGCAAAACCTTTTTAGTTTAATTAGGTCCCATTTGTTTATTTTTGCTTTTATTTCCATTACTCTAGGAGCTGGTTTGAAAAAAAAATATTGCTGTGATTTATGTCAAAGAGTGTTCTGCCTATGTTTTTCTCTAGGAGTTTTGTATTATCTAGTCTTACATTTAGGTCTTTAATCCATTTTGAGTTTATTTTTCTATATGGTGTTAGAGAATGTTCTAATTTCATTCTTTTACATGTAGCTGTCCAGTTTTCCCAGCACCACTTACTGAAGAGACTGTCTTTTCTCCATTGTATATTCTTGCCTCCTTTGTTCTAGATTAATTGACCATAAGTGCGTGGGTTTATTTCTGGACTATTGATCCTGTTCCATTGATCTATGTGTTTGTTTTTGTGCCGGTACCATGCTTTTTTGATTACTGTAGCTTTGTAGTATAGTTTGAAGTCAGGGAGCATGATTCCCCCAGCTCCGTTCTTCTTTCTCAAGATTGTTTTGGCTATTCGTGATCTTTTGTGTTTCCATACAAATTTTAACTTTTTTGTTTCAGCTCTGTGAAAAATGTCATTGGTAATTTGATGGGAATTGCATTGAATCTGTGTATTGCCTTGGGTAGTATGGCCATTTTAATAGTATTTATTCTTCCAATCCAAGAACATGGTATATCTTTCTATCTGTTTGTGTTGTCTTCAGTTTATTTCATCAGTGTCTTATAGTTTTTGGAGTACAGGTGTTTTGCCAACTTAGGTAGGTTTATTCCTAGGTATTTTATTCTTTTTAATACAATGGTAAATGGTATTGTTTCCTTAATTTCTTTTTCTGCTATTTTGTTGTTAATGTATAGAGATGCAACTAATTTCTGTTTATTAATTTTGTATCCTACAGCTTTTCTGAATTCAATGATGAGCTTTAGTAGTTTTCTGGTAGCTTCTTTACGATTTTCTTTGTATAGTATAGTATCATGCCATCTGCAAACAGTGACAGTTTTACTTCTTTTTTTCCAATTTGGATTCCTTCTATTTCTTTTTCTTCTCTGATCGCTGTAGTTAGGACCTCCAAAACTAGGTTGAATAAAAGTGGTGAGAGTGGTTTGGCCTAAGGCATCCCAGCACTTAAGCCTACAGGCTGTCAGGTGGGGCCAGGTGGTGCTAATGACCCAAGCAAGACGTCAGCCTCCAGGAAAGTTCATGTGGATGAATACTCCTGGAATGTCTGCCACCAGCTTTTATGTCCCCCAGGTGAGCCATAGCTGCCTTCCACCTCCCTAGGAGACCTTCCAAAACAAGCAGGCAGGTCTGGCCCAGGTTCCTATGAAATCACTGCCTCTTCTTTTGATCCTAGCGCATGCGAGATTATGTGTGTGCTTCCCAAGAGAGTGAAATGTCTGCCTTCTCCAGTCCTGTGGAGCTCCTGCAGTTAAGCGCCTCTTGTTTTCACAGCCAAATGCTCTGGGGGCTCCTTCTCCAAATGCCGGAACCCTGGGCTGGGGAGCCTGACATGAGGCTCAGGTCTCCCACTCTTGTGGGAGAGCCTCTGCGGTATAATTTTTCTCCAGCTTGTGAGTCGCCTCCTCAGCAGGTATAGGACCCAATTACATTACGAGTGCACCACCCCTGCCATCCCACTGTGGTTTCTCTTTAGGTTTCTAGCTGAAGAAGATCTTTTTTTGGTAAGTCTGAGTCTTTTTTAGTTGTTGGTTGTTTACTAGTCAGTTGTGGTTTTGTTGTGATTGTGAAAGCAGGCAAGCTTGTGGTCCTACTACTCTGCCATCCTGACCAGATCCATATAGCATCTAATCTTATTGTTGGGGACAGGCACTCTTCCATATCCTTTGTGTGCTGGGCACTGTTTCCTCTAATTCTCTTAAATGACCTTTGTTGACTATCAGGGAGTGGTACTATCAAGTGATGGAGAGGCACAAAATGAGGCCAGTTTATTCTCTGCAAATGATCCTCTTCTCTTTTCAATATTGCCCATATCTGGCTTTAACTGAGAGACTTTTGTGGGGTGAAGATAGAGTTCTATCACTAGTCACAAGCCCTGTAAATGGTTTTCAGTGAAGTACTGAAGAGAAGACAATCATTCCTGGATAATAATCCCATAAGGTTGTTCCTCAAGATATATGTGTGTGTGTATGTGTGTGTGTGTGTGGGGGGCAATTGCAAGCAATTCATTGACAAATAGATATAAATTATCAGCAGCTAGCATTTGGGAGCTGTGGCTTTGCTGGATTCACTCAAGAAACTAGAATGCTTTGGATAGGAAAAGCTGTGGATAAAGTATGAAAATGTCCCTTAGTCTTCCTTCATCACAACTCAGTGGTGACGATTTTAGTGCTTACCAGGCTCCATCTACTAATGTAGATATTTGCTGCTTGTTAGAGCTCTGTGCATTATATTTTTAAGTGTTACTGGCCCACCTCAAATTGGTGAACAAGTTAAAGATTAAATAAAGCAAGCATTGCAAAATAATGAAAGAGAATATATCTTTATTTGCATGTTAGCAAATGAGAGTTCAATTTTTCTTTTACCATCAAGTATGAGAAATTTCACTTTATTTTGAAAACACACAGTGAACATAGAGTGCAGCTAGCTGTCTGGGAGAAAACGATTCTTATAAAGAGAGCTTTGTGCTCATGCATTAATACACCTTAGTGTTTCTGCTTTGATCTTAAGCCTACAATTTTTTTTAAAGGAGGAAACTAACTGCATATCTAATAAATAAGTATATATATATGTACCATTAAAACATAGTAAATCAAGAAATTGTCAATATTGCAATTAGAGATTGAAATTCTCTCTTTGAGGACATGGTAAATGTCTTGAATATCATCTTCATCATTTTAATACACTCAGAATTAGTAACTGGTATTTTGGGGAATGGATTCATAACACTGGTGAACTGCATTGACTGGCTCAAGACTTGAAAGATCTCCTCAGCTGATCGAATCCTCACCACGTTGGCAATCTTTAGAATTTGTCTGATTTTGGTAATAGTGGTGAGTTGGTTTACAAGGGAATTTTCTCCATCTTTATATATGAATAGAAAGAATGTTATACTTATTACTATTTCTTTTATTCTCTCAAGATAGCCAATTTTACAAATGCTGTTTTTCTTCACCTAAAGCATAGAGTTGAAATGGTAGTTCTAGTAATGTTTCTGGGGGCATTAGTATTGTTGCCTTTATGTCTTATTATGATAAGTATTCTTATTAATATCCAGATACATCCATATGAAAGAAATGTAACTTTGAGTTCTAAAAGGAGTGACGCTGAAAACTTTGTGAAACTGATTATATTCAGTATGGGAGACTTCATACCCTTTATTATATCCCTGATTTTTTCCTCCTGCTAATCTTCTCCTTATTGAAACATCTCGAGAAGATGAAGCACCATGCAATGGGATTCAGGGATCCCAGCATCAAAGCCCACGTCAGTGCCATGAAAATGGTGATATCTTTCCTCCTGCTATTTGCTGTTTACTTCCTGTCTATTCTTATGACAGCCTTCCATTCTGATGTGACTCAGAACAAATCGACCCTTATGCTTGGTCAGGTTCTTGCAAATGCTTATCCTTCAGTCCACTCATTTGTCCTAATTCTGGGAAACAGTGAGCTATGAAGGGCTTCACTTTCGGTGTTGCGGCAGCTGAAATGTGGTTTAAAAGCTTGGAAACCTTCAGACTCATAAACCATTCTGGAGAGCATCATATGTAATCTACAGGAAAAAGGTTAAAGAATTTTATTTCACCTTTCTTCACCGTTCTTCTGTGATGCGTGATAGTGAATATATTTTAATGTTTATCTGTAATAGGCTTTTTTCTATGCTTATGAAATGTTAATTACATGTGTATATGTATATATATATTTAGCACATTCATACAAATGAAAAATTAACTGGATTATCTAATTATAAGAATGTCAGCAACAAATGACATAGGTGGTATTTCACTTTTTACTTCTCTGGAAAATTTTCATTAAAATGTCAAAAATATACATGGTAGACATATACTTACTAAAATGTGAAAGTTTATATTTTTTTAACATTTTATTTTATTTTTTAACATTTTTTATTGATTTATAATCATTTTACAATGTTGTGTCAAATTCCAGTGTTCAGCACAATTTTTCAGTCATTCATGGACATGTACACACTCATTGTCACATTTTTTTCTCTGTGAGATATCATAACATTTTGTGTATATTTCCTTGTGCTATACAGTGTAATCTTGTTTATCTATTCTACAATTTTGAAATCCCAGTCTATCCCTTCCCACCCTCCGCCCCCTGGTAACCACAAGTCTGTATTCTCTGTCTGTGAGTCTATTTCTGTCCTGTATTTGCGCTTTGTTTTTGTTTGTTTGTTTTTGTTTTTGTTTTTGTTTTTTAGATTCCACATATAAGCGATCTCATATGGTATTTTTCTTTCTCTTTCTGGCTTACCTCACTTAGAATGACATTCTCCAGGAGCATCCATGTTGCTGCAAATGGCATTATGTTGTCGGTTTTTATGGCTGAATAGTATTCCATTGTATAAATATACCACATCTTCTTTATCCAGTCACCTGTTGATGGACATTTAGGCTGTTTCCATGTTTTGGCTATTGTAAATAGTGCTGCTATGAACATTGGGGTGCAGGTGTCATCCTGAAGTAGATTTCCTTCTGGGTACAAGCCCAGGAACGGGATTCCTGGGTCATATGGTAAGTCTATTCCTAGTCTTTTGAGGAATCTCCACACTGTTTTCCATAGTGGCTGCACCAAACTGCATTCCCACCAGCAGTGTAGGAGGGTTCCCCTTTCTCCACAGCCTCTCCAGCATTTGTCATTTGTGGATTTTTGCATGACGGCCATTCTGACTGGTGTGAGGTGATACCTCATTGTAGTTTTGATTTGCATTTCTCTGATAATTAGTGATATTGAGCATTTTTTCATTTGTATGTCTTCCTTGGAGAATTGCTTGTTTAGGTCTTCTGCCCATTTTTGGATTGAGTTGTTTATTTTTTTCTTATTGAGTTGTATGAGCTGCTTATATATTCTGGAGATCAAGCCTTTGTTGGTTTCACTTGCAAAAATTTTCTCCCATTCCGTAGGTTTTCTTCTTGTTTTACTTCTGGTTTCCTTTGCTGTGCAGAAGCTTGTAAGTTTCATTAGGTCCCATTTGTTTATTCTTGCTTTTATTTCTACTAGGAGAAAATTTAACAATATTGTTAAAATGGTCACACTGCCCAAGGCAATCTACAGATTTAATGCAATCCCTATCCAATTACCCAGGACATATTTCACAGAACTAGAACAAATCATAATAAAATTTATATGGAACCATCAAAGACCTAGAATTGCCAAAGCATTACTGAAGAGAAAGAAAGAGGCTGGAGGAATAACCCTCCCAGACTTCAGACAATACTATAGAGCTACAGTCATCAAGACAGCATGGTATTGGTACCAAAACAGACATATAGACCAATGGAACAGAATAGAGAGCCCAGAAATGAACCCACAAACTTTTAGTCAACTCATCTTCGACAAAGGAGGCAAGAATATACAATGGAATAAAGACAGTCTCTTCAGCAAATGGTGTTGGGAAAACTGGACGGCAGCATATAAAACAATGAAGCTAGAACACTCCCTTACACCATATACAAAAATCAACTCAAAATGGATTAAAGACTTAAACATAAGACAAGATACAATAAACCTCCTAGAGGAAAACATAGGCAAAACATTATCTGACATACATTTCAAAAATTTTCTCCTAGTTGAAAGTTATATTTTTAATGCATATTGGTTTTCAAGTTATGAGAATCAATTTATAAATATTTGTAGATTTTCTCAGAATCAAGAAGCAACTTGTATTTCGCTTACTACCTTTTCATTCAGTGATTCATCATATATCTATTTATAAATTATCAGGAAGCCACAAATTTCCTTGGAAATTCACTGGTTTATATTTCCCATTGTAATCTTTAAATACATATGCACAATAGACTGTGATGTATAAATTTCCAACCTTTTTTCTTATAATTGTCATTGAGTTTGAAGTCTTAATTTCTGGATTTTTTCTAAGTGTATATTTTATTTGATCATGCACTTCTGGGTCACTGGTGAGTGAAAAAAAAGAATGGACATAAGAAAAGATTAGAGAGAAAAGTTTATGAGAAACAAACGTGAACTTAAGATACATGTGACTTTTACAGGATTGATTTAATCATGGAAAGAAGATTGAACTTAATCTAACATGTCAAAATTTACTTAAAATCAAGTTCGAGTTGAGACATAAAGGATAAACTTGCCCAGGGGCAAAGTGTTAACTTATGAATACAGTGAAATGCTATTATTATGCTACTAAATGCTATTATTATGGAGACATAATAGAGGCTCAATAAATGTTAAATTTCACTTTTAAATTTTGAATCAATATATTGGTTTAAGTGATTTTTCCCTCCTTCTTCCACTGGAATGTAAACTCCATGAATTTCACGAGCTTTGAAGTTGTCTACCGTTATCTTCCCTCGGTGGCCAGACAAGACCTTGATAAACTTGGATGCTCAGTAAAATACTTGTTGAAAAGAATGAATGAACGGATGCCGTCAAAGTGGAATATGCTAAGTGAAGGAATTGTTCCTAAGAGCTTTTCATGTCAGGAGTGGTCAACATAATCTTCTGCATTCGTTAATGGAATAACCATGAGTATAACAACACTGCAACAATTTGGTGAGATAATATTTGTGATGTTTACCATACCCAGAGTTGAGCTTAAATTCTAATTAAAAATTAAAAGATAAAACATACTGAGTAACATGACAAAATTAACTGCTTTAACGCAAAGTGGCAATTGTTCAGTATTCCTATTTAATTGAGTCATAAACTATTGTCTCCTTTATATTATAAGTTGAAGTGTGCCCTGCCTGAATAACTTGAAAAATGAAAAAAATGTGTTTCTTTGTCTAATTATTTAGAGTAATTATCTACAATGGCTAAATCCATTCATCTCTTCTTTATACTATTTCCTCTTTATGCATCTCAACTTTCATCATAAACACTTAATATAAATGACGATGTTCATGTTGACATTGAAAAAGGTGAAGTCCAATTTTTGTTTCTATTGTGTTTTGCTTTCTGTGGGTATATGTTTCCCACTCCTACTCCAGAATTCAGGTTAACAAATGCAAAATAGTCTCAGAAGGACAGGTAGGATCCATGAAACAGAAACTTCCATTTGCATCTTAACAAATTGCAGGTCAGCATACAGTCTGGACACCCATTCTGTAGAGAAGCTGAATTTTATAGACATAACTGAAAGTGTCTCCATGAAGCTCTTTTGGATTCCATCACAAGGCATTAATTGGGGCAATTTTAAGTGTTTATGTAATGAAAGAGACGAAAATCATTCTTCCATCAAGCAGCAATATATGCCTCATTCTGCAGCAGGTAATTCAAAATCGATGTGACAAAGAAATATTAGGGATTGTCAGATATGCTAAGTGTAGGAGAAGGCCTCCTTCTTTTTGTAGCAGTTAGTGAGTCAGTACTGGGGGTTTTAGGGAACGGATTTATTGGACTTGTAAACTGCACTGACTGTGTGAGAAACAAGAAATTCTCTATGATCAGCTTTATTCTCACTGGCTTAGCTACTTCGAGAATTGGTCTGTTATGGATAATAATTACAGACGGATTTGTAAGGATATTCTTTCCAGAAATGTATTCGTCCGGTAACCTGGTTGACTATATTAGTTACTCATGGATAATTCTGAATCAATTAAGTGTCTGTCTTGCCACCAGCCTCAGTGTCTTCTGTTTCCTGAAGATAGCAAAATTTTCCCACCACATTTTTCTCTGGTTGAAGAGGAGACTCAACAGGGTTCTTCTCATTCCGATGGGATTATTGCTAATTTCATGGTTATTTACTTTTCCACAGATGGTGAGGATTATTAGTGATAATAGAATAAGAAATGGAAGTACAACTGGGGTAACCAACATGCCCAAACATAAATACCTTACATACCAGGTTTCTCTCAATCTGGGGACCATTCTCCTCTTTCTACTCTGCCTGATTACGTGTTTCCTATTGATCATTTCCCTTTGGAGGCACAACAGGAAGATGCAACTGAATGCCACAGGATTCAGGGACCCCAGCACAGAAGCACATATCAAAGCAATGAAAGTCTTGATATCTTTTGTCATCTTGTTTTTCTTATATTTTGTAGGCGTTGCTATAGAAACATATCACTATACTCAGCCAGAAAACAAAGTGCTATTTACTTTTGGTATGGCAACCATAGCCATCTATCCCTGGGGTCACTCATTTATCCTAATTCTAGGAAACCGCAAGCTGAAGCAAGCCTCTTTGAAGGTACTGAAGCATGTAAAGTGCTGGGAAAGAGAGAAACTTCTCAGAATTCCATGATGGGCGTGGGGAGAACTGGACGTTCCAAGAGAACAATCCAGTGAAGAAATCCCTGAAGATCTGTTTCACTTGCACTACTTTCTTGCACTGGTTTTAACGGTGCTATTGCACATCACTAGACTCTTCCATAATTATTTTGACTGCATCTCAGATTTTAACTAAATCTGTCCAATGAGCTTTTAATCCCACATACAAATTGAGTGGCTCAGTCAGCTTCTCTCCCTTGCAATTGCTTCTTCCCACATCCCCCCCCACCAGAGGAAAAACAGCTGTTCACTATGACAATAATGACGGTGGAATAAGTATCTAAAGATTTCTCCTTGTGCTTTACCAGACTTCTTGAAGCACTGACAGCCCTTCACCAAGAAAACCCAAAGGAAAAGAAACCAAGACAAAGTTATGATGAATCTTGACATTTAGAACATGGACGTGAGAGACAGAGAAAGAGGTGCTTCTTTTGAGCATGCGGTTTTAATTCTTTAAAGGACTGCTTTTATTTTTACTACTTGAATCCTAATGTCATTAAGAAAAAAAGCTAATGTGTGTTGTGATGCAGTAGCAATAGTCATAGCATGGGGAAAGATCAGAGCGCCGATGAAATGAGTCTTTATATTTTTCAAATCCAGTAATTTGAGATAAAGCTCGTCTTGAACTTCTTAAATTAACTTCTGTGTCTAATTTTTTTGGCTCTACTAGTAGTGCAAATTTGGTCCCAAATATACATGTGTTCAAGATTACTATCAGAAATTTTCAGAACAACAAATCTGTGCATTCTCCCTTCAATTCAGTGTCATGGTCAAGAGATAAGTACCTCTAATTTTAACCTTCTGCTGACCATAAATTGCCTTTCAAGGTTCCTGGTTTATTGATAGTATCCGATCTCACTTCCAGCTTTCGAGAGGCCAAAGCTAGGGAATGTCCCATATGCTCACGATCCTTTAAAACTTAAACTCTAGTTTAGAGGAGATTGAAAATGCCCCTATTTTCATTACTTTTTTTCTCTCTCAAAATCTGTACTTTTCCATTATTTTTGGCATCTGAGGAATCTTTTCTTAATTTTTTTTCCTGACAGCTGGGCCATGCATTTAAAATAATTCTGAAGACTTGTTTTCCCATATTTCTTCAGATATCTGGTTGGCCAGATTCTTTTTTCCCCCAGTTTTGTTGAAATATAATTGACATACATATTTACCATACTCTTAAAAACAAAGATTGGTTGTTCTTTTCTACCTTCATTTCAATTTTTCTTTTTTTTTAAGTAAATGTATTCAAAGCTGTATATTTTCTGCCTAAATATTGATTTAGATACATTCCACAATGTTGACATGCAGTTCTTATACACATATTCAGTTCAAAGAGTCTCAAAATACCCTTTGCAATTTCCTCTTAATTCAAGGGGTACTTAGCAGGATAATTTTCTAGCTGTATGAGGTTTGTAAAGGTAATTTTTCATACTGATAGTTTATTTTACTGAAGTTGGGTTAAGCAACATATTTATGTGATAGCTGGCCTAAGATAAGATTTATTTGGCCTAGTATATGATCTATCTTTGTGAATGGTCCATATTTTCTTGAAGAGAAAGAGGTCTGATAATGCAAAAGTCAAATTTACATACATTAGATGAACCATATTAAATATATTTCTTCTCTATACCCATATTTATTATGAATCAATTTGAAACATATAATAAATGTGCATCAAAATTATTAATTTGTCTCTGCTCATAATTCTTTCATTTGTAGCTTTATTTAACTTGAAACAATATTGATAATTATATTTGTTATTATAGCCATTACTTTATTATTACTATTAATTACTGATATTAAAACCCTCTGTCATAAAGGTTTTTGCTTTAAATTTTATTTTGTCCATGTTAAAAATATGAATTCTGTTACTTTGCTTTATAGTTCATTATCATGTGTTTTCCATTTGTGTGTATTTCCACTCGTGTATTTTCAACATTTCTACGTTTCTTTTATTGTCTCCTATAGAAAACAAATCTCTGATTTTTGATATTGTGATATTAGAATATGAAAATTATGATCATTTAGTAAACATTTTTATACTTGTAATTACTGTTACATTAATTTTCTATCTTATTTCTCATTTTCTATTTGTCAAGCCTTCTTTGAGATTTTTCCCCTCTTTTCTTATCTTTTATTGCTATCAAATCTTCATATACTGGTTTTAAAATGTCATTATCATTATTCCAAATAAAATAATAAATTTAGCTTGTCTTATCTACTTCAAGTATTTCCCAAGCTTCATGTTTTTATGGTGTGCAGTTTTAAGTTTTCAAATTTATGTATTTAAAATATGTTTTTATTGTGGTAAAATATATATAACAAAATTTGCTATTTTAACCATTTTAAGTGTATAATTCTGTGGTATTAATTATATTCACAATATTGTGTGGCCATCACCACTATCTATTATGTCTGCCTTATTTTCTTGAGTTTTTCACTATAACAATCCTAGTGGGTATGAAGTGATATTCTCATTTGATTTACATTTCTCTAATGACTAATGGATGTTGAATGTCTTTTCGTGTGCATCTTGACCATTTGTAAATCTTTGGAGAAATGTCTATTCAAGTTCTTTGCCTATTTCTTTGAGGTATTTGTCATTTTGTTGTTGAATTGTAGATGTTCTTTATATATTCAGATTATTAAACCATTCTCAGATATTTGATCTGCAAATATTTTCTCCCATTCTGTAACTCATCTTTTCACTTTATCGTAATGTCCTTTATGAACAAAAGGTTTTATTTTTGATGAAATCCAATTATCTGTTTTTTCTTTTGTTGCTTGTGCTTTTTGTATTATATCTACAAATTCATTGACAAATCCAAAGTCATGAAGATTTACCCCTAGATTTTCTTCTAAGTATTTCATAGTTTTTGTTCTTATATTTAGGTCATTGATCCATATTAAGTTATGTATGTGGTATAAAGTAGGGTTCCAACTTCATTCTTTTGCATATGAATATCCAATTGTCACAGCACCTTTGTTAAAAAGACTTTTCTCCTAATGCATTGTTTTGGCATTCTTCCTAAAGATCAATTCACCATATGTATATGAGTTTATTTCAGGAATCTCAATTCCATTCTGTTTGTCTATATGTCTGTCCTCATGCAGTACCATGTGATCTTGATTGCTGTAGGGCCATATTTCATGATTTCAGGTAACTATTATGAACCTTGAAATTTGTGCAAACATAGGGAATTGTAATTAAGATGCATCAATAAAGGCTCTATAGGAAAACAATTTGTTAAGAGAGTCATGCCAAGAAATTCAATAATAATAGTATCTTAAATTTGTTGAGTATATAAGCACTTTTGTGTTCTAAGTGCTTTAAATTTAAGACTTCATTTAATCGCAACATTTCTACAAGTCTCTCCTATACAGTGCTTTCAATCTTTCTCATGTAGAAATTATAGTATTTATACCCCTCTCTGGTTGGTGGATATCTATGTGGGATTTGACTTTTTGATTAACACATTTTCTTTTTATTGTATAATTACAATAATACAAATAAATGCAAAATTTTAGGGAGGATAATACTGAGTTTGTTTAAAACTTCCAATGTATTCTTTTCAAATTTTTACAGAAAGTTGAAATATTTCTCAAAGTGACATTGTTTTAAATATCAACAAATACTTATGTTTAAACTGTTTTATTCTTCCAGTTTTATTAAGATATAATGAACATATGACATTGTACAAGTTTAAGGTGTATAGCATAATGATTTGACTTACATCAGTGATTTGATTTAAAATAATTACCGTAATAAGTTTAGTGAATGTTCACCATCTCATATAGATACAAAATAAAAGAAAATGAAAAAATATTTTTTCCTCGTGATGAGAACCCTTAGGATTTACTCTTGTAACAAATTTCATATATAACATACAGCAGTGTTAATTATATTAATCATGTTGTACACTACATCCCTAGTACTTATTTATCTTATAAGGTAAATTGTTTTAAATAATGATCTCTTCAAATTCTTAATTTTTATCAATTGTTCTAGGGGATTATAATATACGACCAAATAGTATTTTGTATTTTTTTCTCTGATGGAAATTCTATTCTTGTCACTGATTATAATTTGAATGACTTAACTGCCTTAAATTGTATTTCAAGTGTAACCATTTAAAAAAGTAGTATCTTTCCCTTTCACTGGAAATAGAATGTGAAATTTTTAATGATAATAGAAATTAATTTCAAATCTATTCAAGTATTTTCTTTTTAAACATTACCATATAATTAGAGCTTTTTCTCAAGAACAGACATTTTGCATTATTATAAATAATTTTTTCTTATGATTGAAATTTTGCTGTCAGCTAATTAGCACTAGTAAGCTACTTAGTTCACAGAAAACACTTCTTGGCACTAATAACTATCCTTTACCACGTACACAAAGGACAATAATTCACAAGAATTTTTCATTTCAAATATTCTTTTAGTTCATAAACTCTTTAAAAACTGGCTAGTCAGTACTTTTCAGTATGAAACAGCAATAGATGATACTCTGATCCATCTCAAATAAAACTGAAACAAATGAAGTTCTTTTGATTTTTTTCCATTGGATTTGATTTTTGTTCTATTCTTAGAACATAAATTCAACCTCTCTATATAAGAGTTTCTCAATGAATGAAACTCCATAGTATTTAATCTCAGTGTTTTCCGAGTGAATTCTAGATGTAAAAATCTTGCTTAAATCTATTTTGTTCAGCCATAGTACACACAGTTAGTGTTTTCATAGCATCTTATTCTTTCTAAAATAGTTCTGAAAGACATTGACTACTTCACCTGTATTTTGTTATTTTTTCTGAAAATTAAAAAAGAATTTGTCTGAGCTTTTTTCCTTAAGGTTCCAATTAATGCTATCAACTCGGCACATTTTTAAAGCACCTGTATACTTATCAATCTGAAATAAAACTTTTTATTTGATAATCTTTTGTCTTGTCATAAGTCATCAATATTCTAGTGAACATAGTGAGGAGTCTGGTGTAGAGTGGGACGTGAAATGACTCCATGACTTTTCAAAATATGAATTATCTGAAAATAGGACCAGCATGGCAGCATTCTGTTCTTGATTTGTAAATGTGGAGAGCTTCATATAAGCTAGTAGCTAACCTAATTTAAAAATTGTAGTGAGGAACAAAGCACAAGTATACAACTTTAATTCTTTTCAAAGAAATGTTAAAACTTGTATGAAATAGATAGAAACATATCTTAACTAATTTTCAAACTCTAGAAGAAAAGAAAACAAACATACTGATTTGCATAAGGGAATAAGAGTTACCATGAAAAAATTTCTCTAAGGTCAGATGAAAAGAAAATTCTACCAAACCTTTGAGGAACAGGTAATTCTGGTACTATTTGAGCTGTTCCAGAGTATAAACAAAAGAAAACAGTCCTTAAAAAAATTTTTATGAAGCAAGTTTTATATTGATAGCAGGGCCTGACTGACTCTAGAAAACTAGTCTAATCTACTTCTCTTTGCAATGTGAATACCAGTATAAAAATGTAAATAGAATAATAACACACAGAAATACCAACAGTTTTCCTAAAATAATAGTTCACCAAGACCAAGCAGAGCTTATGTCAAGAATATAAGAATAAGCCAATATTAGGAAATCTGTTCAAATGATTGACTAGATTTATAAATCTAAAAGATAAAATATATTATCATCTCCATGAACTTGTAAAAGATATTTCACTCATTCTTGATAGCAACATCCAATAAGATAGGAATCTATAGATATGTAAGTAACATATTATTAATAGAGATTTAGTTACCTGATGTTACTGAGTCCAAACTCCTTCTGCTAGCCACATGATAGGCCAGTAAATCGGGAGATGAGGTGTTGGGGCAAGAAATAACAACTTTATTTGAAAAGCTGGCAGACTGAGAAGATGGGGGACTAATGTCCTGGAGAACCATCTTCTCCAAGTCAGAATTTAGGCTCCTTTTGTATCAAGGGGGTGGGGAATATGGTTGGTTGTTTCAAGGTTCTTGGTGTCAGAATCCTCATTCTTGCCACTGTCCATGTATGTCAGGTCATGGTGTCCCTGTGAACTCCAGCAAGACAAGTGTTATTTTCTCTTCTGCATCTTTTTATCTTTATATGAATGGGAAAGTGTTATACCCTTAAAGGTCAGAGCTTTGAGAATAGGCCATCCTGTATATTTCAGGCTATAGGCAACATTTTGACTAAGCACAGGAAATAGAACACAGGGTTGAGACAAAGGAACAGATCTAATATGGAGTCAGATTTGTTCTTCCCCTTTACACTGATGCTTCAAGTCCTTCATGACGGAGCTAATGTTGGCAACTCTCCTGTGGTATTATGCTGGTAGAGCAGGAAATTCAAGGGAGTCCACTTGGACTTCTGACCATTTAGCTCTTACTCCATGAATATAAGAAACAGTGTGGGGGTTTTTCTGGTTTCATGGATGTCTATTCCAATTATATATTTAGGAAATGTAAAAATAACTACTGAATAGGCCCATGAGACCTGTTTGATTCCATCATGATTTAATACCTGACCAATGTAAGCCTCTGTTTTTATTGGTTAGCCATAGTGATATTTGGAGTCCTCAAGAATTAGTGTCAATTCATAGTTAATGTCCACCAACCCCTGAAAGTTCTGGGTATTTTTCAGAGTCATTCTAGTAAATGGCAGCAAGGGAAGTCTTGGAAGAAGATCCGAAGTGCTGCAGGGCCCTTCACTGGTCAAAGGGCTCTGGATTTGTAAAATGTGGTAGGACTAGAAACCAGATTAAAATTCCGTGTGGCAGCTTGTGTCAGTTTTCTGATCCATCAGATGCATAATTTCTCCTGCTATAAAGATCAAGTCGAATTTTAGTAGGCTACCCTCTCTTTCATTCCTAAAGACATCATGATCAGCTAGGCTGAAATTATTGATGTTAACTCTCTACACTTTAAATTCATAATTATTTTTGAGCTACAAAACCTGCATTTGTACAAAACGAACCACAGTTTTGGGGTACTTTGCAGTCATTAGACAGGGTAATGATGCCACATCTCTAAATTAAATTTTAGCCGTATTTTCCAAGTAATTGATTCCTTTTGTGAAGCTCTTGTCAATGACGTAGATTGATGAATCTAAAATGCACAGAGCTTAAAATGAGAAAGATTGTGCAAATCCAAGAAATGATGATCATTAAATGTCACGTGACTAGTAATGCATTATTCTGAGGCCTGTGACATACAATTGTTCATCTGAACAACCAAGATAAATGAGCTAAAACAAATTTTGGAACCAAATAAACTGTATTTTGTGTTAACCTTTTAAGTTGCCTGAAGATATATAGCTCTCAACATTAATCCGAAATTTGGATTTTTAGTAGTAATCAATATCATCATTCAACAAAATGAAGATTTTTCTTCAAATTTCAATTTTTGTGCATTTTCTAATTGCAAAAACAAATCCTTGAGGTTTAAGTTTGCCAGATAAAATACAAGACATCCAATTAAATTTGAATTTCAGTACTTCCTAGAAGTACTAATCTCATGTCATTTGGGACACTCTCAAAAATTATTCATTGTTTATTTGAAATTCAAATCTAACTGGATGTCTTGTATTTTTATTTGCTAAATCTGGCAATCTTATTAAGATTACTAGTGTGCATTACAGATTAATGAATCCAAAATTTGCAAAACGTAGCTTGAGAAAGTGCCACACCATGAAAGAGAATCAGCCTAATTTGCATCTTAGCAAGCTGTAGCTCAGCCTAAATGAACCATATATGGAAAAGTAAAATCTGCTAAGAAGGTAAATGGACAGAGGGTGGCCAGGCCAGGGACAGCCAACCACATTGCTTGCTCAAGACTGATTAGGATTTAATGAAGGTAGCTACCATCTTCGTTTATCATTCCAGTCTCTATCCCAAGACAGACGACAACAAAAAGAGGTGAAGAAAATTACAGCAAAATCTAAGAAGTAGGTGTAGATATCAAACAACATCAGTTCAACTAGAAACGAATTGGATATTTCTGCATTTAAACATGCCAGGTAAGGTGGAGAACACCTTAATCCTCATAGCAGCAGGAGAATTTTCACTGGGGATCTTAGGGAATGTGTTCATTGGATTGGTAAACTTTGTGGACTGGATCAAGCATAGGAAGATCGCCTCCATTGATTTAATTCTCACAAGTCTGGCCATATCCAGAATTTCTCTATTGTGTATAATACTATTAGACTGTTTTATACTGGTTCAGTATCCAGACGTCTATACTGCTGGTAAACAAATGAGAATCATTGACTGCTTCTGGACACTAACCAACCATTTAAGTGTCTGGTTTGCCACCTGCCTGAGCATCTTCTATTTCCTCAAGATAGCTAATTTCTTCCATCCCCTTTTCCTCTGGATGAAGCTGAGAATTGACAATGTGATTCCTAAGATCCTGCTGGGGTGCTTGGCCCTCTCTGTGTTTTTTAGCCTTCCTGTCTCTGGGAATTGGAATGATGATTTCAGGTTTTGTGTCAAGGCAAAGTTGAAAACAAACTTAACTTTGAGATGCAAAATAAATAAAGCACAATATGCTTCCACCAAGATATATCTCAACCTGCTAACACTAGTCCCCTTTTCTGTGTCCCTGATCTCGTTTCTCCTCTTGATTCTCTCCCTGTGGAGACACACCCGACGAATGCAGCTCAATGCCACAGGGTCCAGAGACCCCAGCATAGAAGCCCACGTGGGAGCCATGAAGGCGGTCATCTCCTTCCTCCTCCTTTTCATTGCCTACTACTTGGCCTATCTTGTAGCCACCTCCAGCTACTTTCTACCGGAGACTGAATTAGCTGTGATGGTTGGTGAGGTGACAGCTCTAATCTGTCCCTCAAGCCATTCACTTATCCTAATTCTGGAGAACAGTAAATTAAGAAAAGCATTTCTAAGGGTTCTATGGAAAGTAAAGTATGTCCCAACAAGGAGTTGCTAACAACATAAACAGATCTGAAGATCAACTGTCACTTTCTAGGACAAAAGAAGACAAGATCTCTCTTAATTATCGTTAGTTCTTGCCTTAATGTTGGTTTCATATGTTTAATTACTCTTTTTCTTAATTATCTTTTGTTCTTGCATTAATGTTGGCTTCATTTGTTTAATAGCTCCTAAAATGTAGTCTACTTATAATTATAACTTAGAAAATCTCATGTAGATCTGATTTTGCCTCTTTCTCTCTCTCTGTATCTCTCTTTGCCTCTGTTTTTCTCTCTCTTCTCTCCCTCCCTCTGTTCAGAGTTGTTTTTTTAAAATATGTTTCAGAATATTAAAACGTTGATATCCTAACAGTAAGTGTGAGAGGAGGGCGTATTTTCATAGTTAGTTCTAAATTGTTTCTCCAGATGCAAAATTGTATGGCTAATTCGGAACAACCGTAATAATACCTTGCTGTTATTTGCGTTCGTATGAAAAGCAGCTCACTCATCCTCGTGATCCTAGCTAGATTCTTCTTCCCAGATTATCCAACTCAGCTCCACCTTTGGGCAAATCTCAATAAGTTGACAGTTCTTAACCAAATGCTATGCAATTCTACGAATATAACAGAAATTAATACTGACTTTAATTAAGACAAACATTATGCCTAAAACAAAATTGTCACAGCGAGTTTAAAAACTATTTTAGGATTGTAGACGATGGAAGAAAGACACTGTAAGTAGAAGAGAAGGAGAGTTTTTATAGAAAGTTTTTATAAAATAAACTTGGCTAAAGAAAGAGCCTAAATAGAATTATTTAATGCTCATTGGAGAGTTTTTTGCTACAAAAGACATGTGAAAGTTTGCTTTTAGCAAATCAGGACTGCACCAGGCATTAATTGTCAAGATACCGTAAGATGAGACCTTCAAGCAAAACCTTATGTACTGAGATGTCAAAACTGTCAAAGGAGACACTGATTCGATACAGATAATCTCTGCATGTGTGGAGAATATTATTTGGATGACACATAAGCCATCTGTGAGATAGCTCAGTTTCTCAGGTAGGTTCAATCGAGAGGGAGATAATAACACAGGAGCGAGGTAGCAGTCGTGGAGCAATTAAGTCAAAATCACGGCACTGACGTAAAAAGGTGGAACCCTCAGAACTAAAAATATGGGACTTCCAGATCCCTGGAAACTTCAGAGCCACCTGAAGCAGACCCCTACCCCTTACTAGAGCAGAAGAGCCCCCCCCCCATCCTCGAAACTGTCAATTAACTCAATCTGAGGCAAGTTAACATTTGTTCTCCTCAGGATATGCCCTACCACTCCTCATTACTTCAGGACACAGTTTCAGCACAGCTGCGATCAGTCAAGTACAGTTTCTGTTCCAAAAGAAAATAGCTTCACGTTAATTCTATACACATTGTTAACATACCAGTGGGAATAAAGGAACATGATGGAAATGAGGCTTGAAGGTGGTGGATCGAGGAGGCCTTTTTATTTTGTCTGTATATGGAGAATTTATTGACATGGTGACATAATGACTTGGTGTCATAATGAATTTATTGACTCAGTCATGACTTTGGACTCAATGTTCTGGCAAGGGCACTTAACTCCAGTCTTGATATTCTGTTGGGACAGGTCCATGAAGCTTGGGCACAACGATAGCCTCATACATAAGGTGGAGTGGCTGCAATTTCCTTGACATTGTACTAAGGAGGGTCAGAAAGTTCAGGGATGTTGTAATGCCAGAAAGGACTGACTATATAGGACCCAACACCTTTATAAGAGCACCTACCTATGGTCCCCAGGAGATCCCTGAGGATATCCCTTTCACGGAGGCAATAATGATTGCTCTGGTGAGGGCAGCACTGGTATCACTGACGACTCAGTGATGAGATGTTCTCTGTAGTTCAGAATTGTCTGGTGGGAGAGGCTGCCAGGAGGCTGGGCTTCCTAATGTCATTGGAATTCTCAATTGCAGCACTTAACCATCATTAACCATATTGAACAGCAAGTCTAGCCAGAGTGCCAGTCACTATACACTGATCCACAGAAATCTGTGGTGAGAACTAAGATAAATGGTATTCCTAGGATTCAGGTGAATAGAGGCTCATAAGGTGCTTCTTGAATTATGTAAGGAAAAAATGAAATGCCAAGAAGTCATCGCAATAGGAAACCACTATTCCTTCTCAAGCTTCCAGCTCTAAGTCACTACTTAAGAAGTCTGTTACTTGGAGAGGAAGCTGGTTATTATTGAGAAATCACCTTGCAAAGCCACTAAAGTTTTCATGGTAGATATTTCCCCAATCTTCAACTCTCTTCAGAGGGAACTCGTTTGACAGAGTAATTGTGAACTGGGGAAAAAGGGATCATTAGATATTTTGTGAAACTCTTAAATACAGAATTTGACCTGACACTAATACCAGAGCAACAAAAATGCCATCATGATCTAACAGTGAGAGTGGAGGTTTGGGGGGAACAAATTCTTCATTGCTTCCAGAGAGTCCACATACCCACCTGTGGCTATCTCCCTAGTTCTCAAGAATGAAATTGGCGTGGATGTACTAAACATCTGTCAGAACACAACACTGAAAGTTCTTAAGTTTTGGTTGGACAGAATGTCTCACCGAGTAGATGTCAGCAAGCTTTTGTCTTTAGTCATTCAAGTTTTGAGTAGACGTTGAAAGACAGGTACCAATTGGGTGCCAGAAAAGTAGAATTACACATACATTTTGCTTCTTTGGAAAGCAATTCTTGCATAGTAAAGTGTGGATGTTCAGGTTTTTGGTCAGTCTGATTCTTGCCTCTCTGGGCAGATACTAGTGATGATCGTAATCTCTCTGCCTGCTTTGGGACCAACATCTTGGCTCCATTCCAAAAGACAAAATATGTACAGATAACCAATTGTGAGTCTCAGTACAGACCCATCATCACTGCGTGTGCAGAAAATTCTTCCCTAAATCTGATTAGGGTCTCTAAGTGTGCAGAAAAGATTCAGATAATCTGGTACAGTCACCCTTCAGTATCCCCAAGGATTGTTTCTAGGATACCCCCCTTCCCAACGCAGATACAAAATCTGTGGGGCCTCAAGTTCTTTGTATAAAATTGCATAAAATTTGCATATAACCTACATATATCCATACTTTACATGATCTCTGGATTATTTATAATACCTAATACAATGTAAATTCTATGTAAATAGTTACATAACATTTACATTGCCAACATGCGTCAAATTCAAGTTTTGCTATTTGGAATTTTCTGGAATTAAAATATACGTATATAAATAAGTAATGGAAAACTGGGAAAGGTGACAACTGGGGCTCCTACCCTGCTTGCATGATAAAGAGAAGGCTGCTAATTTCTCTCCAGTCCTCACCTAAGTCATTTTCAAATGTTCCTACCTCAAGCTTATATAGTTTCATACATTTTACATTATTTATTGGAAGCATAGGGGGAAAAAGTAAAAAATAAAAACCAACCAACCTCATAATAATGCTAGACATTAAAAATCATTGGCAATGATTTATTAGATAAGGAGTTGCTATGCTATCATTTCAGTCAAACTTTGGTCAGCCAAGCTCATGGTCTCATATCCAAATTGACACAAGAACCCTAGAAAACTGCTTGGCAGTATATACTGACATTGAACATACCCACACTCTATGACCTAGCAGTCTTGGTCTTACACGTAGACACAACCATAATGTAAGATATGTGTGCAATGGGACAAGTGTGGTAATTAATCGGTCTTACTTGAAATAGCCCAAACTATAAATAACCCATATGTCTGTCAGCAGAAAAATAGGAGAATAAATTGTCACACAGTGGGATAGTATACAGCAATGAAAATGAACACACCACTACCATCATTGTATAAAATGTTCAGTGAAAGAAACCAAAGAAAAGTATATACTATTTTACTGCATTTTATATAGTTTAAAATGGTGAAACAATTCATCATGGAAAGACATGAATGTAGGAGCAATGGAGGGTAATGTCTAGGAAGGACACAGGAATTCCTTTGGGCTACTGTGACATATTATCAATATACTATTTATTGAGCAGATTTTAATTACATGAACATGTTCTCTTTGTAAATATTTAATATACATCCTTATAATTTGTTCATTTTTCCGTAGGAGTGTTATACTTTAACAAAAAATATTTAAAGTTATTAATACAGATATTATGTACCCTGTATAAATTATTTACACTGTATTGGTGAGGGTATAGAAAACAGCCATTCTCTTATACCTTTGGGGGGTTCAAATTTATAGTCTTCAGAAGGTTTAAGTTATATGATCTATCAAAGTGCACCTGACATTTTATTCAGAAATATTATTCTTAGAATTTATCCTGTATGTGTTACTGCATAAGTAGGTAAATAAATAAATAAGAAAAAGTTATTGTAGCACTGTTTGTAACAACAAAATACTGGAAACAATATAAATGTTGATCTAACTGGTTAAATAATTATGGACTACCAATACAATGGAATATAATTCAGTCATTAAAAACAATTCAGTAGATATATATGTGTGGCATGCATATGAAAATATATTCAAACAGTATTTTTAAATGAAAACAAAGGTTAGTATGGTCCATTTCTATATTAAAGAAAATGAATTGTCTCTATACACACACACATATATAGCTATTTTATATGTATATAAATATATATATAGAATATATATATTATATATAATCTAAAATATATTTTACATATTTATATACATTTATATATATTGTAAATTCTACATATCTATTTATGTATAATCTATAATATATCTATTTTATATATCTATTTATATAATTTCATATATATATATATATATAGAAAGAGAGAGAGCTGTGTTCAGAAAATATCTGAAAATATAGACAAAATTTTACCAGTGATATTTTTCTGAAATGAAATTGTGGTGGAGATGAGTAAAACCACCTTTTGCTTTTTGGCCTTCTGTATTGTTTAAACTTTTTATAATGATGTGAGGTTTTGTATTTAAAAAATACTAATGAAAATGAAGACCCTTGCCAGCCAGCTGTTGTCTGACAACATGGTTGAGGACCGCCCCACAATTTGCCTCAAACTGCAACTTCCTGCTTCCTCATTTGCTTCTGCCAGGTGCTGATCTTGGCTTTTAACCATGACCTCAAGTCTAGGTCCAGTCAACACTGAGCCCCTTCCTTTCTGTCATCTACTAATTAACTTATTTCAACTCTTCCCTCCACTTGGCTGAATTAGCCTATGACTTTAGCCTGCTCCAACCTGATAATTGACCTTCACTTTATTTCTCAATTTCAGGCCTTCCTTCCAGATGTAATTTTACTTTCACCCCCTGCTCTTTAGAATTAATAGTCGTGACTTTGGTTCCAGCGACCCACGCCTATCCTTCAAGACCAATAATCAGTATCTAATGATATAGAAAACTTAGTAAACCTGGGTTCTATGCCCAAAGCATTGTGTAAGTTCTTATAGCCATTTTATTGTTTAATCTAATCCTGACAACCCTGGGAAGTAGGTGCTATTATCATTCCAATATTAAAAGTAAATAAATTGAGGCACAGGTTATAAATTTTGGAGCTCCAATTAGACTTGAGGACTGTTTGACCCAGGCAGAATCCATGTTTTTAACTACATTAGACTATATATAGGACTTTATCCAGTCTTTATTTTAATCTGCTTTATATTTCTATTTGTGTTGTGGTCCTTATTTGCTTGTAAACTTCTCAAAGGAACTTGTAATATTTAGTCATTGTTCTTGGAACACTGAACATGCAAGTAGGGGGGAAGTTCCTTGCATTTGCTTTATACTTTTGAGGTCTCACTAACTTCTTTCTATTTTATGAGCTTGATAAAAATATTTTTTATGTGATATCAGTTTGCTGATGCTATTACAGTCAGATCAAACATCATTGTGAGACAACCACAATCAAATCTCACCTCGTATAAATATAGCTAAGTGATGAATGCGGTGATCTGGCAGTCAGAGACAATAGGTGCTAGCAACCTATTTTCTTTTTTCTTTTTTAAAGTGAAGTATAGTTAGTTTGCGATGTTTTGTCAATTTCTGGTGTGAGCATAATGTTTTCGTCATATATATGTTATATATATTCATTATCATATTCTTTTTCATTATAGGTTACTATAAGATACTGAATATGGTTCCCTGTGCTATACAGAATAAACATGTTGTATATCACATGGTATTTTTCTTTCTCTTTCTGGATTAGTTCATTTAGAATGATGATGTCTAGGTCCATCCATGTTGCTGCAAATGGCATTATTATATTCTTTTTCATGGCTAAGTAGTATTCATTGGTATAAATATACCACAACTTTTTTATCCAGTCATCTGTCTATGGACATTTAGGTTGTTTCTGTATCTTGGCTATTATAAATAGTGCTTCTATGAATATTGGGGTACATGTATCTTTTTGAATTGGCATTCCCTCCATATATATGCTCAGGAGTGGGATTGCTGGATCATATGGTAAGTCCATTTTTAGTTTTTTCAGGAATTTTCATACTGTTTTCCATAACGGCTGCACCAAACTACATTCCCACCAACAGTGTAGGAGGGTTTCCTGTTCTCCACAGCCTCTCCAGCATTTATTGTTTGTGTACTTTTTAATGATGGCCATTCTGACTGGTGTGAGGTGATACCTCATTGTAGTTTTGGTTTACACTAATGAGGTGGGTTTTAAGAACAATACTTTAGAGGGTAATATTTTGGTAGAGATGAGTCATTTAAAAAAGCTCATTGATGTTCCTTCTGAACCCGTTTCTCCATCCAGTATCTAGGGGAAAATAAAACAGAGAAGGGAATAATTCAACCAAGAGTGGAAAACTGATCTCTAACCCTCAGATGACCCCGTGGGATTTATACTGCCTTAGAAAAGGAAGGGGAGCAGCAGGAAACATAAAGGAGGGGGAAAGTCCTGGTTCCTTAGTGAAGGACAAAGAACACTGCTAAAATTATCAACTGCGTGAGTGGTTACATCTGTTCGTTCATTACCGTATTCTCGTTGCCTGGCATCTTGTGGCCATTTCAATTAATGTTAGCTGAATGAATGAATAGCTAGATAGATAAACGAAATCAGGTGGAATATACCTAGAATGTTCTTGTGAGATGGCACACCCTTTTATATATCATGGAGAAAGTGGTCTAAATTCTAGGCCATTCTAACTATAAATTCTGTGCTATAGTAATTAGATGATAAAATATGAGTGTGAGTTAGAAGAAAATAAGGCAGAAGACACAGAAGGCGTTTTAAGATGAGAGAACTGAAGAGCTGACGAGGGGGTGGTGTTGCCTGATACTTACGCCTTAGATGGGGGAGGTGAAGTGAGAATGACAGGGTCACTGTAAGAGGGCGTGTGTCCCTCAGGCCACACCTGAATGTGCCGTAGCACTTCCTGACACCTTTTCCGGCATTGTCTTTTGTGCAGAGATCCTCAGAACAACATATGGAAAGTTTAGACCATTGATTAGAGTGCTGTTTGCCAAAATGATACCCGAATTTGCTTTGACTTGTGTCTTGCTTGTCGCTTTGTTGGTTTGCCTCGAAAGATTGTGTGATATATCCAGGACATAAACATGGACCCTCCATGAGACTTTTTACCATCTCTGTGTTTCTACAAAGAATTTAATCAAGATTCATCCATAGCCTCCTATGCTCTTTTGTCAGCTCATTTCTATACTATACTATACTATAAAGTACTACAAAGTACATTTAAGGTGTAATTATAAACTGGCTGTTACATCAGTCTTACCTGGTTTCTGTAATACTTTGATATATATGGAATATATATTTTTGGAATATATATATATATAATGGGAAAATATATATTCAGACTATATGGATTAACAATTTATGAGTATATTTATAATAAATATATGAAATAAATTGGAATCAAGAAATTACTCATACCATGGGAAAGATGTTTCAACTTATGTTTGTCTATTTTGATAGAATCTTATTACAGTTCTATCTAGGATTAACAAAATATTTGTGTACATTTATACATTTTTCAAATCACCAGAAGTGTTCAAATGCAGGCTTACTTGATATATGGTATAGGAATTCTAAATTATGGATGATCAGCAGATGTAGATACCTTTAATTCATTCATCTTTCTTTAGTAATTTCTAAGAAATATTTACTGAGTGCCTGCTGCATGTACCGGAGTTGTTCGCACTCGTGATATGGTAGCAAACAGAACAAAAGTTCTTTCTTTCATGAAGTGGACAAAATAGATAATAAAAATAATGAATTAGTAAAATATATAGTATGTTGGACAAAGTATGCATTGTTAAAGAGAATAATTAAATCAAGAAAGGAGATCCCTAAACATTCCTTGCAATCCCAAATCTCTGATTCTTTAATTCAGGATATATAAGCCTTAATCTCTACAAGCCAGTTGTTTTCAGAAGCCTTTGTGCACTGTACTCCTTGTCTTTTCACACTTACTGCCATTCAAGAAGCACTGATCAAACTTTTACCACCACTAACAGGAGTCTACTTCCCATGGGGTCAGCTGAGTTATAGATGGTTAACTAAAATACAAGTAAGTATCTTTAGGAAATTAGTGAATGCCAGGAAGCACTGCAAACTTTCATAACGATTCTATGGCATCTGACACTATAAAAAATAAAATGTAATGTGTGAAACTAGTAATCCCTTTTGGTCATTGTACCACAGAATCAAAAAAAAACTGCACACAAAAGAGTAAACAAAAAATTAGAAAGTAGAAAATTAAAAAAAAAACTTACTTGGTGGTATGAGTTAATTTTCTAAAGGAAAAAGGGGAAAAGTAGTAGAATTATAGAATCAACCAAGTATTAAGTTCAACTTAAAACCCACTTTCCTTTTTCTTTATAACTTTCATTTTCCTTTGGTAAGGAGAGTAACAGAATTAGAGGATTTAGAGTTTGAGACCAGTTTACAATCCTTTTTTACGAAAGAATTATACTTATTACAAGATTTTCTTTCATCAGCCTCCTGAATCCTGGTAATTCACCTCACTGACCAAATAGCATAGACGTTATAAATGATATAAATGTTCTTTTACGTTCTTTATTTTTCACTGTTCATAAGGAGTATTATTTCACGCACGTGTAATATGGAAGAATGGATTTTCCTTCTCCACAACCCCAGTGCCACACTTCTGAGTCTAAGGAAATAGAAAAGCATTTTTAAAAAAACTTTTAATTTGGGGCTAATTTTAGATTTCAGAATAGTTGCGAATGTGCCTGCATACCCTTCACCTAGCTTCCCCTGTTGCTTCCATCTTACATAACCGCAGAGCAGTGATCAAAACTAAGAAAGTAACCTTAGTATAATACTCTTCACTAGACTACAGACTTTATTCAGATTTCCCAGTTTTTTCACTAATGTTCACTTTCAGTTCCAGGATCATGGCATTTAACTGTCACTTCTTAGTCTCCTCGAATCTGTGTTAGTTCCTTGGTCTTTCCTTATCTTTCGTGATCTGATACTTTAGGTCAGGTATTTAAAAGACGGCCTCTCAGTTTGTATTTGTCTGATGTTTTCTTATAATAGACTGAAATTCTGGACATTTGGAAGGAATATCAAGAGGTGAAGTGATCTGCTCGCATCATATTGGGGGCACCTGATGGCGCTGTGTTTTCTGCTGGAGATGTTAATTTGGTTATTTGGTTAGAGTGGTGTCTGCCAGGTTTTTGTCTTCCATACTTGAATGGAGTCTTTTTAATGTGAGTCAGTACTGAGACAAAGATAGATATTTGTCTAGCCCTAGCATATTAGCCAGGGGTACTCCTTGTATTGAAAAGGTGTGATAGACTCTCAGACTCTTGGTCTTAAGGCAACAGGCAGTGAATGTATGGGTGCCCTGCCCTGATCCCCTTTGCTGATGGGTGCCCCCAGCACCCGCTTGTTGTGACTATTGGCTGCTAGCACTCAGAGTTGCCCCCTCCTGCAGTTAATTGCCCTTGGCAGTGACCTTCTGACATGAGGGTACAAAAGGCCAGTCTTCCAGCCTTGGGAGGGACTAACTGTGGAGCTACTGGGGCTCCTGAGCTTTCCCTGTGGGATCAGAATAAGCTAATCACCGTGTGAGACCACGCTCTTGTTTAGCTTTATTCCCCGCCCTGCTTCCCTCACACACCCACCCCCAGGAGAATAAACGTTTTGAAAACATTCCCATTTCAGACTTGACTTCTGAAGAACCTGACCTAAGATAATAACACATCCCTTTGAGTTTTTCCATCTTCATAGTCCCTCCCCACTGCCACATGCAGGTTCCACTGCCCTTCTCTCTTCACACACTCCACCCACCCAACAACAGAATCTGAAAGGGCAGAAAATGACCGCCCACTCACAGAGGTCAGACTCAAGAAGGGCAGTGGGGACCAGTGAACGGTTAAAAAGACAGGGGGCTGTGTTGGGCCTGAGACAGAAGACTCAGAGGGGATGCTCTCTGCATCTGCATCTTGTGCTTTCAGGGACGAAAACTTTAAATCTTGAGCGGAACTTGGAGACAAAGTATTCACTGCCCAAACCCCATTATCTAATGCAATCAGTATTGCATTGAACTTGAAGGAGAGGATTGATAAAACATTTTCTGGGCTTCCCTATATAAGACTTGCTAGCTGACAGATCTTTTTGTTGCAAAATTCTGAGGGATGCTACTGTATTCAGAAGGGGCTGAGGAAGAACTAGTAAAATAGACTGAACAGAAACAATTTAACAGGAAGAATAAATTCAGAAGAGAGTAGCCTCACCAAAGCAGAACAGAAAAGTTTCCAAAATAAGCAGATGAACAATAGTGTCAGATACAAACTTACTTTGAGGCTCATTGAAGGCTACTTTTACTAGATGGCACTGGAAATCATTGCTATTGGCCGAAAGGTAGTCACAAAGTGGATTCTACAAATGAAGGATATTTGTTCAAGCAATTAAACAGTGAGTTAATGATATGTAGCTACTTTGAGGATTTGGTAGATTTTCTTTGTAGATAACGGGGGGTTTGACCAGGGGCAAAGGGCAGTTGCCAAGGGAAGGGTAAAACGAGATACAAGTCAAGAAAAATCAAACATATACACAAATAAGAATAATGTTTAAAGTCTGGCTTCCCTTGACAACTTTCATGGAGGGAAGAACCTGCAATAATTTGAGCTAGTTTTCATTATATCGTGATGATGCTTGTAGATGTAGTAGTATTGCCATGCGTGGCGCTAGGATGCCACACTGTGGTCGTTATAAATAGGGCTTCTGTATCATCTCATATGTTAGCATATTTCTGGGTATCCATTGCAACAGTTTTCATGGTTTTTTTTATCTTAGTCTGGCTTCCTATTTTAAGTTTCTTTTTGAGTACTACATAGCATTAAGAAGTATAAGACCAAACAAACAATGCAACATATAAAAAGGAATGAGGGTAAAGTTACAAAAATCAATAAGTGGGTTACAAGACCTAAATATACAGTTTTAAAATTTAGTTGAAAACCTTATAATGATATCTGAGATTAACTTGTAAAGTAGATTAACTTTGAAATTATGTTACATTTTTTTCTCTGTTAAATTAGAAAATGACTTCTTAGAGTAATGGAATTCATAAGGATACAGAGGTTCAAATAATACACTACAATGGTTATTTTCAGTCTTATTCCAAGCGTGACTTCTTTTGTATTCATTCTGATAACACACAAACTACAATAACTGCAAACCTAGCTGCGGAAGGATCATCCCATCAAGTATACTCCGTTCTTGTCATCATCTAGCTTTTTCAATCTCTTTTTATTTGAGTCTAACAACTTAGTAATTGTCTTGATGCTCCAGGTCTGTGGGAATCTGCATCACTTGTTTGTATCATATAGTCTAGCAGTAAAATGTTGAATGTAGTACTTCTTTATTTACTACCTCCCTAAGTGTATTCAAGCCTTCTTCTCCCCTGCAGATTGTTCCTTGAGGACAATAAGCCATGTCACATATTTCTTTTGAAGCCCCTATGTAAACACATCTTTAAAGTTAATAGGTTGAGGAAGGCTGTATTTCTAAAATTATATTAAAAAAAACCCTATTTGATCAAATTAATTATTTAAGATCATAAAAATTGATTTGTATTGACCAAAGTGACAAGTAAATCAATAAGAAATTATCTTTTGATTGATTGGTTCAGTCAACCATTAGAAATACTACTCAAAATAAACCCATCTTTCCCTAAAATTTCAGTACCGTGTAACTGAAGTAATCAGGTACAACTCTGGGGAGGGAATCAGAGAAACTTTAGAAATGTTAGTCTGTATTGGTTAATCTGTCCTAATGATTAGAATAATTGACATTCTAAGTAAGTAATAGAAGGATCAACGGACTTAAAGAACAAACATGAAATGGAATCACTGTTTAACAAATTATCTGCTGAGTAAACTGTTCCTGGTCGGTTGCTTTTTTTGAAATGGGGGTGATATATTAACCTAATTCACGAGATTCTAGGTATCAAACATGACTCTCCCATTGGATGAACCCCTTGGTGGTCTTGGGAGGAAAGGGATATATTTTGAATGTGGGGATTATTTGAATAATTGTGGCCAGGGAGAGGAATACGGTATATTATTCTTCTCTCTGTACCTGAGCCCTTTGTTCTCTGTTTGCTGTAAAGAAAAGGAAAGCAAATAAATAAATAAATAAATAACCGAGGATAGACAGTCTTAATGCTCACCTGTCTGCTCATCAAAACCTTACCACAGAAAGAGTCACAGACAAAGAAAACAAACTTATGGTTATGGAGGTGGGGTGGGGGAGGGGAGAGAGGAATAAATTGGGAGTTTGGGATTGGCAGATACAAACTACTACGTACAGAATAAACAACAAGGTCCTACTATAGAGCACAGGGAGCTATATTCGGTGGCTTCTAGTAACCTGTGGTGAAAAAGAATATATATATATATATATATATATATATATATATATATATATATATATAACTGAATCACTATGCTATGCATCAGAAACTAAAGCTAATACAACATTGTAAGTCAACTATAGTTCAATTGAAAAAAAAAAGGGGAGAAGAAAAATAAAACCCTTACCACACCTGTCACCATATTGGACTTACCATCCTGGGTCTTGAACTTTTTGCTGGGCTTTGCTCAAAAGCAGCAGGGTAGCTAAAAGAAAGAAGGGAAACATCTTTAAATCAATTATAATTTCCTTTTTCTGGAGAAATGTGAGGTTTCTCACTTATATAGTTTATAAAGAACAATAAAAGCTATGCTGTTACACAAGAAGGACCTCTAGTATTTTATCCTGCAGGGTTGCTTCAACTAGAATATTTCCTCCAGATTTATCACCAACCTCACTGTGTTCTAAGTTACTCAAATTGTCACATGACAGTATAGGCTTCTGCTGTCTTCCTTATCTGCAGTGAGAATGACAAAGAAAAGAAGGAATGATTAAGAAAATACAGATGTAATTGCTTGAAGACCCAGGAACTACTTTGGGGGAGGATTTAGAAAGAACTTTCTGATTTGTCAGCAGAGCCAGAGGGTCATTAAATGACGCCAGGACAGAGGTTTGTAAAGGAGAGACCCACATGAATAGACAATGTCTGATGCAGGATTAATTTAGTTCATGGAAAACTGATAAGTGAAGATAAAATGTATGACATCAGATTCTCTTCACAAAAAAAATGTTGGAAGTGAGGAGTCAGAAGTGGTGGAAAGTCACTTGGTGGGGCTGGCACTTATCACAGCAACAAAATGAAAGGAGTTGAAGACAGACTGGCGTCAATGGAGGGGAATTCTCCATTAAAAAAGAGTTGACTTTCTTGCACAAACAATGAAAGGTCAAATTAATGATTTCCGTGAACTCAGGACTTGGCTCCTCCTTTCATTATCTCTTTGACCTTGAACATTAAAACTGAAGTAACTGAAGGAAATGCCATACTTATCTCCATGCTGGGAATCTGAACGGAGTTTTTAAGGATAGAAGCTACTATTTTATCCATTTGGTGAAAAATTACCAAAAGCAAGACTATTTATGGGCACAAGGAAAGTGCTTGATTGAAATAATGCACCGAAAAAATAAAACTTTCTTTTAGTTCTAAGAGATAGACTAGTTAGATGGCACTTGTGTCCTGAAGTCAAATGTGGCTTCAAAATGTCTTTATCACTTATTAGTTGTGTAATTTGGGCAAACTAATTAACCACTCTAAGCCTCATCCTTTTTGCCTATAAAAAAGAAGTAGCAGTAACTAACATAACATTTTGTGAGAATTAGGTAAAGTTACAAATGTAAAGCGCTTATCCTGGCATATGGAACATGTTTGATAGGTGTTAGTAATGAGGAAGATGGTGGTAATGACCCGGAGGTTCTTTAGAGTGCATGGATTCCTTCTTAAGAGTGTTTATAGCTGTATGAAAGAGTGGATTCCCTCACATCTACTGACAGCATGTATATAAGGAAGGGGGGAGTGAATTGATAAGAAAGTCAGAAAGAAAATTAAAACAAGAAGAGAGTCAAGGCAATGGACACAAAGCGTTGTGGAGGCAGTGGTAAGGGACGGGTGTCATTGGCAGAGAAGAATCAGAGCCATCACTGCCAAACGGAGGCAAAAATGAGAAAACCCGTACAATAAAAGGTAAAATTTGAACAGACTCTTTACAAAATAGTAAATGGCCAATAACGTAAGAAAGGATGCTCAGCTTCATTAGTTATCACGGAAATGCAATGAAAACAATGAAGGTAGGTATGCTTGAGAAAAAATGAGGGCACATCTGAAAAAAGATAAAAAGAAGGAAACACTAGAGACCTAGTCCACTTCTTCAGGAGGATAAGAGTTGGAATGCAGAGATTTTTCTGCTGTCCTTGAAGTAGTGCAATTTACTCATGGCCCGAAAAATTCAGAAGCTGGGAAAAAACTTGGGCAAAGGAGAGAGCTTGTGGAAAGAGACATGCTATTCCTCACCTGGACTTGGGAGCACAGACTTTGCTCCCCAAACACCAAGAGCTCAATTCAAGAACAAGCTGCCGAAAACTTCTTTGTTTCAATCGGGAAGCCAGGTACACAAGTATATTTGTATGGAAAATTTCATTCAGCTATGGAATTAGGATCTAGGCACTATATAGTATATGTTAGGGCTCAATTTAATAAAAAAAAAGAAGTTAATTTGTTAAAGGCACAAGTTAAAAGTAATTCTTCAGCTGAAGTGACCTTGGGAGCAAGAAAGACACCTTCTCTAGGGGGCAGGATTCTTAGGCATAAAGAATGTCTCTGCAGAAGGTAATTGTGACAGGTCTGTGACATAGGGCTGAAAGGTCTGAGGTTCCTGCTGGGGGTGAAGATATACACCTTCCGGAGCAAAAGACCTGAATGAAGACTAAGGTGCTTAGACTTGCCTATTACAAATAAGGGTACCCTGCTTAAAAAAATACTGTAGAAGAAAAACTCCATTTAATATTGTGATGCTGGGAACATGAGGTTCAAAAATGAAAAGAAAATATAGAGGTTTATCATAAACTAATGGGAAGACTTCCTTAAGTAAACTTTAGACAATGTTTATAAAACTCTGGACAGAGTTTCACCTCCCCCCGCCCCTGACAGAGAATACATAGATAAGGCATGAAATCTTTATTAACTTCTTAAAGGAGATATTTCTTCTGGTTGATTTTTAGCTCATAGTGTGTGGACTGTGGACATCTGGTAGAAGTTGACTGACAGTCTAGGTTGAAAACAACCACATTCTCCTTGTTTTTGTTTTTCTTTTTCCATTTCCCTACCACTGTGGCTGGCAATAGTAATCAAGAAACATTGCTTTTGCTCATTAAATATTATTGCTCCAGGCAGATTTTATAAACTTAAGTATAGAGATATTTTTTGTAATATTCATTTATGTGCAATTATCCTTTTTATTTTGGGGGAAATAGGACATATAAGACACTGTGGGTGGAAAGCAAGGGTGTATGTTTCAACTTTGGAGATTTAAGGACCTATAATCACTGAAGTGAAAGATGGGTTAAGCTCAGTTATAGCTAAAGGAAAATACATTCTAACGAGGTATCCAGATGGTTTAAATAAGATGAACAGAAGAGGACATTGGAGAGCAGAGCATTTTGGAACTTAGGTTTGTTTTTTGTTTTTTGTTTTTGTATTTGTATTTGTATTTGTATTTGTATTTGTATTTGTAAGGCATAGGAACATTTCATTGAAAAATTAATAATAGGAGGCATTTCATTTTTAAATTTATTTTTATTCTTTTTGTGGGGGGAGGGGGAGGTAATTAGGTTTACTTATTTGTTTATTTTTGGAGGAGGTACTGGGGATTGAACCCAGGACCTCATGCATGCTAAGCATGTGCTTTACCACTTGAGCTGTACCTTCCTCCCTAGGAGACATTTCTTTTGGTGGTGTTTTTCATTGTAAATTTTGGGTTCATTTTGTGACTATAGAACAATGGCTCTGCCATGGAGGACTTCCGGGGAGAGAGGCATCTTTACCCTTCTCCACACACTTTTGCCCTTCTTCCCATGTTTCTAATTCTTTCCCCCATCCTTTCTCCTCTCTTCCCATCTCCCTTTCTGCTCCCTCTCAGGAGAGGAGGATTTGCTAATCTGCTTGTTCAGGACCAAGGATATTAGGCTATTAGCTGGGCTGTATTGTAGGGTACGTTTGCTTTTTCAGAATCCATAAGAATACACTCTTGTTCATTTGCATGCTGGAGTAAATCCTGGCTGGGTTTGCTCCCCTGGGGCAGATGGATCATTTTCTCTCCCCATCATGTGGCTAAGTCAGTCGGTCATTTAGTTAAGTCAATAAGCAGGCAAGGGTCCCCTCTTGTGCTCAGCCCTCTAGAGAGAGAAATAGAGAATCAGAGGCCTTCCTTCCAATCCAGTTTATCCCAGATAGTCTGCATCTCCCTGAGACTCCCCAGACAATTACAAATGTTACAATGAAAGATTGCCAAACACACATTTAACTTACTCAAATATTGTATGTAATTGGCCATCGCTTATGCTAAGTACAATCAAAGATGAAAAGATTCGGTATGTGTTAGCAAACCAAAGGAAATAGTATGCAGTTGATTCAAAGGATTATTGAGATAGAAAGAAAAAGACAGGGGGAAGGAAATGCCTGCTTCATGTGGCCAGATATGTGAATGGTGATGGATTTGTCGATATTCTTGAGAGAGACATTGAAGAATTAACTAAGGACATAAAAAAATTGACTAGCAAAGGGATATAGGATGTGAAATATAGTTATAAAAATAAAAACAGGGGCCAAGCACTTTAACCTGGGATGAGTATGGAATTTTTGTGGGTAATTCTGTCCATACATGATTTTCACCTTGTATTCTGGCCTTGGTTCTTAACTTGGTGTCAGACGCAGCCCCACTGCAGTGTGCTTTTCTTTGGTCCACTGTTCCTTTCATGTAAACTCCTTAGTCAGGAATCCTGAAGCAAACATCTTAGTGGCAGCATCCAGGATGGCTGATTTCAGGACATCTAAAGCCACCGAATCTCACTCTGTCTTCTAAGAAGACTTCCTTAACAGTCTTTCCCTTCTCAATCCATTGTGCGGGCTTCGACTCCCGTGACTCCGCAACATCACTCTGGAAAGGTGGTCCACCTTCTCCACGTGCCCTGAATATTCTGTCTGGAAATACTGATGGCCTATGATGCTTGGGACAGGTAGTGACTGCCTGGACAACAGACCTGGCTGCAAGTGAGCCCCCAGTGTCGTTGCTTGTGGGGGGTGACGATACCTTGGGTCAGCAGACATCATGGAGACAAGCAGGAGGAACATCTCAAATATCCCAGCCTTCCCTTTCCTTGACGGGAGCTCCCTTAGTTGGAGTTTGCCCTCAATTCTACCCTAGAAGATGGTCCTGCTCCCCCTCCCTCTCTTTCCACAAAGACAGGGTAGGTGGATATTTTCCACTGAATTATTAAACATACCCCAGGAATAGAGATCTTGGTGCATTTTGCTCACTAGTATGCCCCAGATGCCTAGAAATGCACCTGAGACACAGTAGGCAGTCGGTATGTATCTGATCACTTTATGTAATGTTAATCATTAGAACCTCATGGCTATTTCTTATTGGCTCGATTGGGAATAAAACATAAACTAATGACAAAAGTAATGAAAGAATTTTTGTATTCAGAGATCGCTGATCAATACATAGGCAGTTTTTATTTTGTATTGGTCTTAGTTTATTCAGGCTGCTATAACAAAATATCACAGACTGGGTAATTTATGGGCAACAGAATGTTGTTTTTCACAGTTCTGGAGAGTGGTGGCAGCCTGACTGGGCAGAGGCCCTCTGCTGCGTTGCAGAACGCCAGTATCTCACTTTTATAAGAACATTAGTCCCATTCATGAAGGCTCTACCCTCTTGGCCTAAGCCCTCCCAAAGGCCCCCACCACCTAATGCCACCTCCTAATACTGTCATCTTGGGGACTAGGATTTCAATGTGTGAAACCTGGGGGACACAAGCATTCAGACCACAGCAATTTCTTAACATACTACTTACAATCCATGAACCCATTAATGCATATTTGTTCTAGCCACTTCCCCCCAGAACCCTGCAACAACAGATCTATCCTCTTCATAATAAGAGTACCTGTCTCCGAAGACCTGAATTACTCCACTAGATTCTCTTTCTCGAATTCTTTTTTTTTTTTAAATGGAGGTGCTGGGGATTGAACCCAGCACCTCATGCATGCTAAGCACACACTCTACCACTGAGCTACACGCACCCACCTCTGTCAGATTCTTTGTTTCCCACACTTGAATAGCAAAAGATGAAAAGGATAAAGTTTTGTTTTCCATTCTTTTAATAAAAACCATGGATATTCTGCCATAACACTTTTTTCCCAGCAATTTAAAGAGCAATTACTTTTTAGACATGCCTTCAGGGAGACAAAATTCCAGTCATTGTAACTGAACTTGAGTATTTCTAAGTCTTTTGAGCAGTACGTTGCCAAATGACTTCTTGCTTTAAAGCCCTCAGTACAATTAGAAATGATTTTGTTTTAGTATAATCACTTCTTTAACATCTGTTTCCTCTTCTGGTATGTAAGCTCCTTGAGAGAGGATTGTATCTGAATTGTGCAACACTATATCCTGACACTTACTATATTATCTAGAACCAAGAAAGTACCAGGTGGAGTTACCACTGCACATGGTTAGAGGATACTTATACACACACACACACGTGCTATATATTTTGTTGTTGTTGTTGCAAAAAACTTTATTGTTTCCATTTGGTCCAAGGCTTGGGAGAGGGCTCCAGGATGGTTAAAAATCTGCCTGGTGACTGCAGGGAGGCTTCAGGCAGAAGCCCTGACACCAGAGGGCTCTGTAAAGGCTGCTGGGTTGCAGGGGCTCCTAGTCGTGCTTGAGGGTGAGCCTTTCGAAGAGATACTCGCCCAGCCCAGCCTGGGGACCAGGGAGCCTGCAGAGGTTAGTCAGGTGGTCGCCCATCTTCTTGATGAATTTCACCTCCTCATTCCCAGAAGTGGTTCTCCAGGAAGTCACAGAGATGTGGGTCTGCGCGGGCAGAACCCAGGGCATGCAGATCCAGAAGGGCCTGGTTCAGGTTCTTCTCCAGGACAACAGCAGCTCCCATAGCATCCTGGGTTTTACCCCACTCATCTTGAGATGGCTTCTGCACGTCCCGGAAGAGGGAGCAGCTGCCACGCTGGTTTTGCATTTTCAAGAGATGCTCTGAGCCACATCGTCGTGGTTGAAATAGAAGCCCAGAGAGAGACAGGTGTAGAAGGCCCACAGATGCATGTTGACCAGGTGGTTGACAGAGGCCTCAACCTTGTTGGAATAATTCTGACAAATCTGGGAGCTCATGGTTGATCAGTAATAAGGAGTTAAGCTCACAAAACAGTGTTGGCTGGTCCCAGAGGCTGAAGGTAGCACCGTGGCTGGTTTTGAAGAATGCGACTGAAAAAAAGGTTGAAGGGTGGACGGAGGCTGGAGCAAGGGGCGTCCCTGGGTCTGTTCCATCCAAACACTGTTGAAGCAAGAGACAGATCCGTGGGACCGCCGAACACACTCGTGTTTGTGTATATTTGCCCTTTTGCAAAGTTCTGTTTTTTTTTTCTGACCTTATCTGTAAATTCAAAACTGGTCTTACATCTAATGACATAATGTAGTAAAAGTTGCCGGACATGAGTTCAAAACAGCAGCAATATAGTAACAACAACAACAGAGACTGTTTATTGAGTGCATATTATGTGATTGGAACAGTTCTAAGCTCTTTAATCTCCACTACAATAGTTTGAGGGCAGTACTGTAATTCACCACATTTGCAGACGAGAAAGTAAAAGAAGGGCAAATTAAATCATTTTCAAAAGAGGCACAACTAGTTGGTAATTGAGGTGAAATTTGAACCCAGACCATCTGGCTATAGATTTTGTACTTTTAACAGCTATGCCTCCCTGAGCAGTGACTCTTTCCCTGCTGCATACTAATGGTTTGAATCTCAGTTAATCCTTGGATATACTTTTCTCAACTTGATATTATAATGATTATCTCAGACTTGTGGAGATAATTGGTGATATAAATTATAAATGTTTCAGAAAATGCAAGATGGTATCAATTCATACAGGATAGGCTATGGTAATTATTAATTTGTACTCAGTTCAGCGTTTCCCTGATCTATGTATTGATCAGAGGTTGCTGAATACAAATATTTTTTCATTACATCATTCATTTCATGTTATTAATATGTGTTTTACTAGCAGTTGAGCCAATGAGAAATAGCTAGAAATAAGGAAAACAATTAATAAGTATTACTAACAGAATGGGCAAATGCAACAAACTTCACCTCACAACAAATCTTTGCAAATGAATTTCCTTTTTCTTTTTTTTTTAAATTAAAGTATAGTTGATTTACAATGTTTTGTTAGTTTCTGGTGTACAGCAAAGTGATTCAGATCTATATGTTTATATTCTGTTTCATATTCTTTTCCATTATGGTTTATTACAGAATATTGAATATAGTTCCCTGTGCTGTACAGTAGGTCCTTGTTGTTTATCTGTTTTACATATGGTAATGTGTGTCTGTTAATCCCAAACTCCTAATTTATCCCTCCCCAACCTCCTTTCCCCTTTGGTAACCATAATTTTCTTTTCTATGTCTGTGAGTCTGTTTCTGTTTTGTAAATAAATTCATTTGTATCATATTTTAGATTCCATATATAAGTGATATCATATGGTATTTGTCCTTCTCTGTCTGACTTACTTCACTTAGTATGATAATCTGTAGGTCCATCCATGTTGCTGCAAATGGCATTATTTCATTCTTTTTATGGCTGAGTAGTATTCCATTGTGTGTGTGTGTGTGTGTGTGTGTGTGTGTGTGTGTGTATGTGTGTGCATATCACATCTTCTTTATCCATTCATCCCGTCAAAGGACATTTAGGTTGCTTCTGTGTATTGGCTATTTTAAATAGTGCTGCTGTGAGCATTGGGGTGCGTGTATCTTTTTGAATTAGAGTTTTCTGTGGATATATCCCAGGATTGGGATTGCTAGATTATACGGTAAGTCTTTTGTCACTTTTTAAAGAACTCTCCGTACTGTTTTCCCTAGTGGCCGCACCAGTTTACATTCCCACCAACAGTGTAAGAGGGTTCCCTTTCTCTCCACACCCTCTAACATTTGTTATTTGTAGACTTTTTAATGATGGCCATTCTGACCAATGTGATGTGATAGTTCATTGTAGTTTTGATTTGCATGAAAATTAATTTTAAAATAAGGAATAAGTCCTTAACCATACTGGATTAAAAAAAAAGAATGTCACTAGGAAAACAGAAATGTTTATATATGTCTAAAAGATAGAAATCTGACAGGATTGAATTGAGGAGGGAAATCTGGCTCAAAGGTAGACACCAGATATAATGACCGATATGAGCAAGATTAGTTCTTAAGACTCTTATAACTCATAATTAATTAAAATTACAAGGAATAAGGAGCCAAGGACAATGAGTAGTGTGACTGCTTAGAGATGGAATGTAGAGCAGTCAAGCAGGTTGGCCCTGCTTCCACCCCTCCTACACAAATACAAACATTCACGCGCGTGTGCGCGCGCGCACACACACACACACACACACAGACACACAGCCAAGCAGTAAACAGTTCAGCATCTGCTTCCAGGCTGGAGAAGTCCGCATGGATAACTGGGTCACAGAGGCAATACAGTCTTCCAGGTGGCTGGCAACACCCAAAAGGAATGGAAAAATCCTAACAGAAACTACTGGAAGACTGTGCTAGTAGGTTCCAGCCCTCTCCACTGCAGCAGTGGAGGCGGGCGGGAGTGCATTTGAAAAGTGTCTGCAGTCAGGGAAAGAGGAATTCTCAAAAGCAAATATAAGCCTGCAGTCAAGACTAACAAAACACACAGGGAAGAAACAATTTCATTAAAGAGAGGGACCAACTAGAACAGCAATAAGAAAAAAATGAATAAACAAATAAAAGGCACAGATATTATAAAGAAAGCAAGGAAAGAGTCAATAACTGTAGGTGATATAATTGCCTTTATTGAAAAATTCAAGAGGAGTTAAGTGACAGACTATTCACGTTAATAAGCAAGTTCATCAGGTAGAAGGTTACTGAAGGATTTGCTTATTTATTTATTTTAATGGAGGTACTGGGGATTGAACCCAGGACCCTGAGCATGCTAAGCACTCACTCCACTACTGAGCTATAATCACCCCTCTACTGAAGGACTTAAATAATGCCTGGCACATAGTAAATACTATGTAAGTCTTACTCTTTTATACAGCACTGACCTATAGAAAATGCCAGTTTAAAAAACCATTCACAAAACCTCAGTGTAAGAGGTTTAAAAGAAAATCATGAATGTTACTGAAGAACACAAATGAAGATGTAATAACTGGAACGATAAACTATGTTTAAGAATAGGAAGAATAAATGCGGTAAAGACATTAAATCTTCCTTAATTCTTCTATAAATTCAATGAAATCTTAATCCAAAATCATACCAGAATTGTCCTGTGAAATTTGCAAATCAATCTTCAAATATATTTAAGAGATCAAGTGATCAGCACGGTATGTTAAGAACAACCCTCCCACTTCAAAAAACTAAGAATTCTAGAAATGACATGAAAAAAATCTTTTTCAGGGCATTGCTGAGCTAGCAAAAATCAAAGGAAATGCTCAGAGATTTAACAAAATAAAGTGAAAGCAATGCTCCATGGAAGGAAGTAAAGCCTGAAATTAGGGTCTGCCCTGAGGGGATCTGTCCAACCAGGAGAATCTTGAGCTTCCAATTTATAGCCCATGAGAAAAAAGGACCGGCACAAAACCAAGTACTCACTCAAGTTCACTGGTGAAATCATTAGTCAAGTTGGAGACAAATGGAAACCAACCCTCCCCGCATACGTGCACCTGGAATACAAGAAGGCTACACTCTCATTGTCAGAGCAAACTGCAAACAAACAAATGAAAACCCAACAAAACCCAAAAAACTCCCCTCCTCAGAAAAAGGAACAGCAGATTTATTATAGGTTTCAACCTTGGAAATGAGGGGAGGGAGGGAAAATAATCTCCATTGAGAATTTATAACCAAAGTCAGCCTTCACACACGCTTGCTACCTTTAGTCCTCCAAACTGCAACCCGAGAATTTGTTTTGAAGCCTTACCGTCAGTTGCCTCTAAAAAGCAAAGAAGAAAACCTCTGTGGAAGAAAGTAACTTGAACACAGATCCTAGAGAACATCCATAGATAAAAATGCTCAGAACCGAAGAGTTCCGTGAGAAATCTCACACACACACACACACACACATACACACCACGCACAGCACGCATGTGCACGAGTGAGGAACTGGGTTATCACAAGTAAAAACCAGTGGAAACAAAAAGCAATCATCTGCTACTTTTTTTTTTTTCTGCTTGCTTGGAAAGATGAAAACAAGAGAGAAAGGGGAAATGAAAGCAGGACACCCATGATGGTTCCAAAAATACATATTAGTCATGTATATGCTGGGAATTCAGGTGCTCTTAGCCATGCAAAGAAGACATCTTTGCTTGCAAAGAGATCATAGTCGAGCTAAAACAATACTAATGCACATGTTAAAATAACATATAAGTCAGTGTTATGAGCTCTGAAAGATGCGGCACTGGGCCACTGCAGCCTGCAAGGCTCAGAAGTAGGTGGAACTTGAATTGTGCCTAGAAAAAAATCGGGTTTGCGTGGTACCAGAGAAGTGGAGGGATCTTTGAGGAAGTAGGAAGGATACACAAATGTGGAAATTCTTCAGCAAGTAGGGGCAGACTCTTGAACTATCACCCAGTACTTCCACAGAAATAATGGCAAGAGAATACTTGTAAAGGAGGGAAACTGGCCGCACCTAGGAAACAGACTAGGAGAGAGCAGAAGCACATGTAAGTACAGTGTTACAAGGGAAATTAATTAATTGATCAATTAACGACTGCCTATAAAATAAGTAAATACTGGAAAAAACAAAACCCATCGGCTAGTTGTTAAAACAAGCCTCTATTATCCAGCTGTGTAAGTGGGACGTATGTTTGGTTGGAAGTGAAGAGACCCCAAATTCTCTTCCTAGGTTTACCACTGCTCAGCCGTGAAATTCGAATTATTTGTGTTTCAGCTTTAATATTTGAAAATTAGGTGGGAGAGGAGGGGTGTCCATGGAGGAGGGCAGATTAATTAACGATCTCATTCATGCTCCAGCACTGCCTTCAACTCTGCAAACCATCATGGAATAATTGTGCTTTCCCCCCTCCAACGCTCAGAAGAAGGCACTCACAGTGACAACTGAGATTTTCTAAAGTAACCCTAATCCCCCTTTTAATGGCTCAGACTGAGTTTCATTACCCAAGAAATCCACAAGGTGGCGGTAACACTGAGTTGAAAGTAAATTCACAGTTGAATTGTAAGGCACAGGCTTCTTCAATGGCTAAAGTTTACACATAGCTCTTCCCCCGCTTTTATGATGTCAGCGAGGCCAGAGAAGCTGGGAGAACAAAGGCTGCACACACAGCAGGACGGCCGGAGATGACGGCTCCCCGGGAGAACCGCTGTGCTCTGGACCCTCCACAGTCCTTCCTGTCCAGCAAAGGAGACTTTACCATCCCCATCCTCATTTTACATATGAAACTAGGAAGAGAGAAATAAAGTGACTTACGTACGGTAGCAGAGATAGTAAGTGATCCAGCCAGAATTCAACATTTTGTGTCTCCCGTCAAAGTCCACGGTCGATTCATCACATTTGCTGGGAGCGCTGAGGAAAACGAATTTGATTGACACAAAGTGACCTTTCTTCCTCACCACCCTCCTCACTGATACAAAAATGAGATGTTTGCTCTTTTCTTTCTAACTGAAGGGACGCTTAAAAGATTTGATTCCGTTTTAGCAGGGGGCACTATTAAATAGTGTTTTGATCACTGAAACGACTTCAATTTTAGGATTTATTTCAGAGTCACTCATATTTCTTTCCTGCCACTTAAGTGGGGCAGGAACATTTTTTTCATTGGCTGTCATCTTCATCAAGGCCCTTTGAGTTAGAAAGAACAGAATTTCAAACTTGGTGAAAGGATGATTTTTCAATGGAATAAAGGTGCATTTCAAAGAATCCAAAGACAAGAACTTTCTTTAGGTGATACGCAAGACTAGAATGGACAGGGGAGCAGACCCCGCCCCTGTCTGGGCTGTGACAACCACAGAGCAAAGACGACGCTCCGCTCAACAACCAGGGCAAGTGTGGGGTCACCACAACACCAGCCATCCCCCAATCAAGGGAGTAACAGCCAGCGCACATAGAGAAGACATGAACCATCCATCTAAAAACAGACCTCATGACAAAGTTATTAGACATGCACAGTCTTCACAGGGACTGTCTCACTCAGGAACCATAAAACCGTTAGGAATTAAGGCCAATTGCTCACACTCATTCTTTCTCTCCACGTTCTTTAGCCCACGGTTTTCCCAGCATGTCGGGGCTGTTGCCTCTTTCTGTTAACTGGCTTTCTCTTTTTCTCTAGACCTCACAGCTCTTGAATTCACACACCCTCAGCTCTGGAGGCTAGCAGGGACTGCCCACATCTTTGAATCCAGATTCCTAACCTCTGAGAGAAAGAATCCAGCTTGGTCTGGCTGTGGCCATAGAGTAACCGAGCACAGACAAGGATGATGCTTATCTGAGAAGGATGTGCTAAGCCAGGCAGCCACCCTAGAAAATGTGTGTTACCACTGGCTGAATACCTTTCTGGGGAATTTGAAAGAATATCAGGATGAAATACTAAACCCATTGGCATTTCTCCATTTCCCCCTTGCTAGTGGTGATAACTGTCAAGTCATAATTTGGGACATAGACTTGGATAATTTTGCAGAATATTTAAAGTTAGACCAAAATGAGAAAATTCTGGATTTACACTTACAATAGCTATGCTTCAGCCTGCCCATTTTAAAATGAATTATAAAAATTAAAATGCTTTAATGATAGATCGAGTAGAAATACACTTAAAATGACAAAAGTCTGATTTAAATTTGACATACAGAAAGACTTCTGACTAAAGTTGGGGTCATTGAAAGTAAGGTTGTTGTTTACAACAAACACAGCTTTCCTGGAAAATGATTCTTAAATAATAGAGCAGACCTAGCAAGGATATTTAACATCCTGATTAGAACCAAGTCAGTGAAAAAAAAAATTTTCTTAAGAGACATCATTAAGTTGTTAACAACCAACATTTATTCTGTTTAGCAAAAGAGAAATGTAAAAGTTACCAATGTGTTACAAATGCGAGCTTCTATCAAAAACTAGATTGCATGCTGTTTATACCCTGCATCAGCGATTTTCAAGCTGTAGTGCACTTCAGAATTGCCTGGAGATCTTGTTAAAACAAGGACTGCTACCTGCCCCTCCTCCTCCAGTTTCTGCTTCTTTAGGCCTGGCTAGGGTCTGATCATTTGTAATTTGCATTTTTAAAAGTTCCCAGATTGGGGTGATGTTGCTGGTTTAGGGATTGCTCTTTGAAACCTCCTGCTCTGTCCTCAGGACAGTACCATTTCTCCCTCCCTCCCTCCTATCCTCCTCCCTCCCTCCCTTCCTTCCTTCCTTCCATTTCTTCTTTCTTCCTCACATGTTTGTGTGTGTGGGTGTGTGTGTGCGCGCGCATGTATGAGAACATGTGAGTTCTACTCCCTTCACAAATTTCAGCTATACGATCGATACAGGTGTTACTACTGTGGTCATCATGATATACATTGGATCCTCAGACCTTATTCAGTTATAGCTGAAAGTTTGTACCCTGTTGCCACCCTCTATTTCCCTTGTTCTCAGCCCCTGTCAACCACTTTTCTACTGTTTTCTCTCATTCCATTGGGTGTCTTTTCATTTTATTGATTTCTTTTGCTGTGCAGAAACTTATCAGTTCGATATAGTCCCACTTTTTTTTTTTAATTGAAGTATAGTCAGTTGCATTGTGTGCCACTGGTATATTTTTGCCTTTGCTTTTAGTGTCAGATCCAAAAAGTTATTGCCAAGACTGATGTCAAGAAGCTTCGAGAACTTTAAGAACTCTCACTGTAATCTCAGGACAGAGCTGTCTCTAACTAACATTTTTCTGGGTTCATGTAGAGTTACAGCAAACACAACCCAGAGTACCAAAAACCATAACCAAACAAAAAAGCAGCTACATGCAATCACTGGCTTTACTTCTCAGGGTTCTAGTTTATCCCAGTCACAGATGGGGATAATGGTGGGTGGGGAAGTTAAATCTATAGATACATTCACAGATGACTTCTCATATCCTCTCAGAGACGAGTGAAAGCGCAAAAGCTGTAGTCAGGCTAGTACCCGGCAAAATGAAAAGCAAAGAAATATGTGTCCAGCGTGTCACATGTTTGTGAAGGATCATGGTATAACAGAATCATTACAGATTTGGCTGTCAGGCCATCCAGAGTTTAAGGCCCAGGTCTGCCATTTCCCAAGAATCTTGGAAAGCCAAGAATATTGGCTTTCATAATACTTATTTAAAGTGATGTTGAGAACACTATCAGATAACATATATTAAAAGGTCTGGGACGTAGTAGGCATTCAAAATGATAGCTGCCGTATATTAAGAGTCCTGTTACGTGCAAGGCACTCCACTAGGTGCATTGGTTTTTTAAATCTTCATAAGGGCCCTAGAATTGTCATTGCAGTGCCAGCGGATGCCTGTGAGGCCCCGTGACTCCCAAACTCCCAGCCCCTAAGTATCCACCTGCTCTTCTTCAGAAGATAAAGTACATCCTTTTCTGGTGTGTGTTTGCCCTGGCAGAATTAATAGCCCTGGGAGATGGCTAACCTCACAATAGCTCAGGGTGACTTGTCTCAGCCCATGTTTTCCTCCTTATCAGAGTCATAAATTCCCCTACCCTGCCATACATCAAAGCCCCTTACCTCAGTCACAGTCAATCAAAAATCTGTTCCCCCTCCCTTTGTGTTCACAGCCCCTTCCTCAGTAAAAGACCCTGCACGTTCACCCCAGCACTCACAGTCACCTCTCTGTGTGGCCTGCTGTTGCCTATAGCAACGTATCTATTAAACTTTTCTTTGCTCTTAAACCTTTCTTTGTCTCTGGTGAATTCTTTTACTGCCCATAACATTGGCCCCCCGTGTCCCCCAACAGTGTCATCATCATAACCACCATCATTCCCATTTTGCAAACAAGAAAACAGAATTCCAAGGTCACTTAGGCACAAATTCAGAGTCAAACTCACAACAGTTTGAGGCCAAATGCTTGCCTTTCTACAAAGATGAGTTTTCTAGTCCCCCTTATCATTCTTCTCCCATGTTTCCTGGCTGCAGTTATGAACCAGAGGTTCTTACACCAGAATGACTTCCTCATTTAGTTGATTTCCTATGCCTTGCCCTTGGCTTTCCTCTCTCTGAGTAATGGTCACTGTTTTTATATCTTAATTCGTCAAGACCTTGTTGGCGGACCTAATTAGGGAAACTTTATTTTTCACAATCTAGCCTCCATCTTTTCCCTACATTGTTGAATAATCCTTTAGTCTTTCTGCTCTGAGATCTGCTCCTGGGGATGGGGAGGGGGTGGGAATCTGACCCTGAACTTCTACAATGTAGTTGTGCATCCTGACTATTCAGTACAAGAGAGTCTGTTTTATGGCATAAACTAGTTTGCATTGTATTGTCAATAATATAAATGATAAAAATGCCTTTGGAGGGCGTTTTTATCCTCCACTTCTCTTCCGTCATGAGGCAGTAGAAACCTGAACAATGGAAACTGCCACCCTTCCCAGGAAAATATGGAAAGGTGTCACTCAAAAGTCACTTTCTTCATGATTCTTCCCCTTTTTCCCCAATTTTTTCTTAGCCTCCTAATCCCCACAACACTTCAAGTCATTTTTTAAATTGTTGTTTTCATGCTCAACTTTCTGTATCAAATACACTCTGTTTCCTCCTCTCCCCTACTGGACTGCGGTTTTTCCTGAGAGTAAAATTTACTTATTCATCCTTCTTTTGGCACCTGCTTCTGGTCAGACACTCTGCTGGTGCCACAGAGACTGGGCGGTCAGGAAGACTAGCAGCCAGATTTCCAGAGGCTCCCAGTCTGCTGATCTCCGAAGATGCCTGGAGAGGCTAGGGAAGGCTTCACAGACAAAGTAAAGTTTGAACACAGTCTTCAAGGAAAAACGGAAGCTCTGAGCTATGTAGAAGGAGAAAGGGTATTCCAGAGAAATGAAACAGTCTGTAAAAGTGCATGGAGACATGACAGCACATGAATAAAAAGATTTCTAGAAGAGCCAATACATTTGCCTACAATGTCAGATCTGACCCCGGAACGAGCCCCTTACTGACCCACTCATGATAGACATCACTCCTCCGTGCTGAGCTCAGATGAGCCCTTACTTCGGAGTCCCTCTCAACAAGGAATTCTAGGTAGCCATTACCAATCAACTGAAGTTTGCACAAATATGCAGCTTTTGCCAGAACTACCTAATTGAAATGTACGAATTTCTATTTGGTAGAATCTCAGTCTAGCGGGGCAGACATTTTATAGTAGGAGAAGCTTTTAGTATGAATAACTCAAATTAGTTCTCATAGGTGACATGCAGCCTTCTGTCTACATGTCAGGCAAGAGTAAAGAGATGCTACTTGGTGTTGCTGAAGGTGGACCAGGGGCTGGGAGAGGGGAAGAATGATTAAAGGAGCAAAGAAAGCATTCAGAGTCAAGCTCTGCGGATTCCTTTACATTTTTTCCTTCCTCCTACCACTGAGGTGAGTGAGGGCAAACAGACTTGACTGGAGAGGTAGGTAAGCTTCTGAAACAAGCTTCTTGAGCTATGTGATCACCTACCTTTCGGTAGCCGTAGCTGTAGCTGTTTTGAATTTTTGTTTCATTGTTCTGTTTGATTCTGCTTAGGTACATAGTACATTGCTCCGGGAATTATGTCCCCAAACAATAACAGTAACTTAAACATCTTTGTTGTCACAATGTGCACAAATAATATAACATAAAGCTCTTGATTGCTTCTGGCAGGCGGGTCTTCACAACACCCCTTCACTCCACCCTTGACATTCAAAGCCTCCAGTGCTGGTGTGGAGCAGAGAGGCCCTGTCATTATTAACTCAGTTTCATGAGGCACTCCCGGGTTATTGAAGTCTTTTGCATTCTTTTACAAGCTACTCCTCAGAGCAATGCTGAGAAATGGGTCAGCATTGTCATGGCTTCTTACAGATTGGAATAAGAGGCGCCCATTTGCAGGTTATTTTCTGCGGGACTGACAACCAATAGCAAAGTCTGTCTTATATCTTGAATCTCTTTTGCCTTTTGGTCATGATCCTGGTAACTGACCAGCAGGAAGTAATAAAATAATGTTATATTTTCTTAGTGATCTTGGAATTTTATTAAATCGCCACAATATGTTAGCTGGTACCCAGATTATATATAACAGATTACATGTAACACAGATTACCCTGCCATATATTAAGATGGATAAGTGACATAACATGGAAAGTGTATAATGGCACACACTTGTTGTCTTTAATGTGCTGTATATTTTAATGTGGATGCTGAGACAGGGTAAGATATTCACACGATACTCTTCTCTCCATCACTCTTGTTTTGATCCCTTCCCTGCCCTGTCCCAAGACCATGACAATCATAATTAATTACAAAGATGCCACGCTGTCTGCTTCAAGGACTTCAATTTCTTCGTGCACCATTGAGAGCACCTCTTTGGTGCCCAACTCTGTGGTTTTCCCATAGCGATTGATAAATACATTTTAAAAGCTAAAATTTTTTCACTACAAATCAAATTTTTAAAATTTAAATTAATTTTTAAATTTTAAAAATTTGATTTGTAGTGACAGAAAAGTGTGTTTGAATGTATGGTGGACACATACAAACATTGTAAACATGTAAAAAGCCAAAGAGGATAAAAAGCTTGTTTTAAAAATATTTTAACTTTTTTTGATCTATAATTTCTACAATTCTCTACAATTCTGAAATTACCTACAATTTCAAACACCCAGAAAAGCTGCAACTATAGGAATAGTGCAAAAAGAATCCACATACCTTTTACTCAGATTCACTTCTTAACATTTTATTCCATTTGCTTTATTATTCTCTCTTTTTCCCTGAACCATTTAAGGGTAAATTATATAAATCATGGCCTTTTACCCCTAAACTTTTCAGTGTGTGTTTCCTAAGAATCACAGTAATCTGTTACATAACCACAGTACAGTTATCAACTTTAGTACATCTAATATTGATATAATATTTTTGTCTAATCTATTATCTGAATTCCAATATTGTGAATTAAACCAACAATGTCTTTTTAAGCCTTTTTTTGGTCTCATCCAGCACGCAAAAGCAATCCAGGACTGTGTTTCGTTGTCATGTCTCTTCAGCCTCCTTTAATCTGGAGTATTTCAACAGTTTTTCTTTGTCTTTTATAACATTGGCATTTTTGAAGAATATAGTCCCCCCTCTTTTTAATAAAAGGATCCTCAATTTGGGTTTATCTGATTTTTCCTGACTTTTAGATTGAAAGTATGCCCTTGCAGCCGGAATACTACGCAGCAGGTCACAGGGCTTTCACAGGCGACCTCATCTGGAGACACGAGATGTTCATCCGTCCCTCATTGGTGGTGTTCTGGTCACTGGGTCACCATGTAGTTCATTCTCCACAATATCGTTACTATGTTTTCTCTTCCAACTAATAAATGATCCGTGGGGAGACACTTTAAGTCCACGGAAATGTCCTGCAGTTCATTAACATTTCCCCCTCCCTGCGGTGTCCATCGATAAACCCCATCCGATCCAATCTGTGATGGCTCCAAAAGGCCGATTTACGACCCCAGCCCGTGCCCCACGGCCTCCAGTCAGCCCTCCGCATCTTGTTGTTAAGTAGCAACCTTCCCTTCTCCCCACCTCCTTACCAGTATCACTCATGAACTTCTAAGTTTTCAATGGTTTATAATTTATTACTGAACTTAATTGTGTAAAGCAAGCTGTTAAGGGTGGTCCTCTCTGGTGAGTGGGATATACAGGGAAAGGCTTTAAGAGGGAGATTTTAACTTACTTTTTACTGTTTAAACTTTTTAACATAAGTAGTACATGTTTTCCCTCTTACTATTCTTTTAATCAAATGAAAAAATTAAAAAGTGAAAATTTCTTTAGGTTACTCTGGAGGTAGCGTGTCGTGGCCTTGACAAGGTGGACATCCCTAACGCTGCTTCTTAAAGTACATGTAAGAAGCTAATATAAAAAAGAGAAATGTGGGGAATTATAATTCCAGTAGTAGAAATTAATTTGCCCTGATGACATTTGGCCTCTGAACTAATGACTTTTGGACTTTTTTTTTCAAATATACTAGATTTGGTTTTTATTGTAGAGCACACATATCAGGGCAAAGAGCTGCGCCTACAACTTCAAATCATTTTTGGGAAAAAAGCTATAAAAAAACAAACCTTCGGCTGCTTTCGTTATGCAGTCCTGACTTGAGGAATCCACGCTGGCAAAGGAGTTCTGGCCCCCAAGAGGGGCTTCTTGATGGTGGCAGTCCCAGCTGTCTGCAGCCTCTGTAAGACTAGGCCTTGGGGTGGTGGCAGCCGGGAACCTGGATGGCCTCTGCTCTCAGCAGGCCTGGGTCTTGGCCCCGGCTGGCAAGGAAACGTTCCCAGTGAACCCAGATCAGCAAAACCTTGCAGCCTTCGAGGATGTGAGTGGGTGGAAACTGCCAAAGACTTTGCTTTTTTTCCTTTCTTTTTTTTTTTTTTTTTCTTTAAAGTCCCTTCCTGAGCTCCCATGCCCCTGAGGCAGAGGACGCATCATCCCAGTCTGCAGGCCTGAGCTCTGGCCTTGGATGTGTGCTGCCAGGGATGGAGGTGGCGGGTGCCCTCCTATGGGGCTGACCCGGGGAGAAGGCCTAAGTGGGCCCAGGGAGGAGGGAGGGAAGGGATCTTCTTGTGATCCACTGGCTGGGTGTACAGATAAACTCCTGGAATTAGTTCCACAGTGCACTGCTGGAGGAATGCTGAAGATAGATTAACTGTTACCCGGACATCTCTACCTGTTAGAGAATTTCTGTGGTTTCAAGAAGGTTTTGAGGAAATAATAATATGAGGACACAAATCTTCACAAACTCAGATATTTAAGAATTGTCTTAAAATAATTACTTTCTTTAACTAAGATTAAGTCAAATCCAACCTCTTATCTAACCAGACTGGAAAAATACATGTAATTTCATGTTATATTTTAATACGTTGCTCTCCCCCTTCCCACTATTAGCCTTCACATTTCTATAAAGAAAATTTACTTTTATTCCGTTGTTCTCTTCAAAGCATTAGAAAGAAAAATTTTTTTAAAGTTTGAATGAGAGATGTTTCAAAGATAAGAACTGTCAGAAAAATCACTGCCTGGAGGTATGTGTAATTATAGAGGAAAAACTTTTCCTGTTTTCTGTCTACACACAGAAGATTTCACTTCTGAAACCAGATGTGTGGATTTTTTTCACACATCCACCAACCAACTCTTCAACACCAGCTGGGTGTCTTACAATTTAACTCAGTTCTGACCCTATCTACCTGGAGATAGTGTCAGATCCCACAGGTTCAGAGCTCAGTCCTAAAAGACTGCCCTCCTCCGCCCCATACACACACACTTCAGATGCCAACCTGTGCTTCTGACCCATTGGCTATAGATCTGAGGTTCCCATGACCCTCTCCTTGGGGTTGATTCATTTGCTAGAGTGGCTTACAGGAATCAGGAAAAGAGTTTACTTACTAGATTACCAATTTATTACAAAGGATATTGAAAAATAGGAATGACCAGCCTGATGAAGAAATACAAGGGGCAAAATGCTGGAGTTCTGAGCAGAGGATCATATGTCCTCTTAGAGTCTGGGGTGCATCACCCTCCTGACATCCTCGCTCACCAAACCAGAGGCTCTCCAAACCCTGTTTTTTGGGTTTTTTTTTTTTTAAGACTTCATTACATAGGTATGATTGATTAAATCATTAGTCACTCGTGATATAAATTGATCTCCACTTTAGAAAGAAAGCCTGGGGATTGCTGTATAGCTCTGGCCTTAGCAGTAAATTCCAGGATGGTCGCCAGAATTAAAAAGCATTGTCTTCCCATGCATTCATAGTGAGACAAAGAAAGTAGAGAAAAGGCAAAAGAAATAAAGTTTTCATATTGGAGATGAGGATCCTGATCTGTGATTTGGGGGAAATGTCCACCTCGAGATGTCGTCTGTTTCTGGGCAGGAAACTTTCTAGTCGATTTTGATTTTAGCTCTCCAGGTAGCATGTAGTTCCAAGAGTCTGGAGGAGCCCTTTTTAACTGAGAGATGTGGACCCACGGTTCAAGGCCCTAAAGTTTGGCCTCTGACTAGGTAGTGACCTTCCAAACAGTTTCAAGGGCAGTCTTTGTTCTTAGTGAATCCAAGTCAGAAGGGTGGGAGAAAATTGGAAACACTGGTTTGGAGAGTTGTAGCCAGATGTTTGAGGAAACTGGAAGAATTCAGGATCCAGTCCAGTTTACAAAGCCTCAGAGACAATGAACAAGACTAGAATTTAATTCCCACAAGGTTGTGCTGTAGTTTTTCATTGAAACATAATTTTTCTCTCTACTGTCACCACCATTCCTATCAAAGATAATCCATATTCTTCAATTCTGTTTACAACTTCAATTCTGTTTACAAAGGTATAATTTACCAAATTGCTGTAAGTAAAAGACAGTTTAAAAGAAAAGAGAGAAGGGTTTCCTTAAGCCTGGAAAACCAGAACATCAAAGAGCCAGCAATGTTTCAAACATAAAGTCATTAAAATTTATGATCATCCTCATCAGTTCATGCAATCCCATGTTATTAATTCTTGTTCTGCTTGAATCCAGTTTTTCCATTAAAGTTCTAAAAATTCTTATACTGTTCTGTGGTATGATCAGAAAGTATCAGAAACTTGCATTACAGAGTACTTGTCTGAGTCTTTCCCATGAATCTCTCTGAAAATGGAGCACTTCTGCAAAAGCACCCATGTAAAACAATAACTGTCTCTCAATGACCAAAGCCTTTTTAAATGACCCTGGTTCAAGATCTGATAAGAGTTCATTTGGCAAGGAAATTCAGTTATTTCTGTGGCATACAACAATTGAAGACAATCAGACAATGAAGGTGTTGATAAATTTCTATGCACTTCAATTTCTGGAATACTTACATTAGTAACTTATATCCATATACATACAATTAAGAAGGCTCATTATCACTTCCTATTTGACAATGCTTTGCATGTAAATTAATATGCCAAACAAACCTAATTCGTTTAGCATCTCCTTTGTAATGTGAGAGACAGATCCTTTGAGAATTTCCAGGGGCCCGCTGGGAAATCTCAAAGTTAGTTTGAGGTCTAACAGACTCCATTTAGATTTGATCTGGGAAGCTGTAAAAAATATCAAGAGGTTTGACCATTTGATTAAATAGGATCACAGGTCATTATGAAATAATGCTTAATTATCTATGTAGCAAAAGTGACAATAAAAGATTTTAAAGGCAAATACGGAAGGTTACATAGTTATGAACAAAATTTAGCTCTTCTTAATATTGAGAAGACTCAGTTCTCCCAAGTAATCAAAGACCTAATAAAGACAATATGAGGCAGGCTCCAGAGTGAGTGGGTTTCCCAGCAGGTCCCTTCTGGGTGACCAGAAACTGTAGAGGAGGAAAAATAATTTTCCTTCTGCCCTTGGGAGGTCTTAGCTGTGACTCCTTTTTCTCTAGGGCACCTACCTCATGATGGATAAGCTTATCTAGGGTTGAAAGTTTTCCACTGTGGCCACTGTAATTCAAGATTATCTTTCATAAGGTTAACCTATTTGTTCAAACAAACAGAACTTCTGGGCCCATAATTTTATTCATATAGTCAGCCCCAGAGTCCCAGATGGCGGAGTCTCAGATTCTTTGGACTTGAAGAAATCCTTTTTCCCTTTTTTCCCCCTCTTCAAATTTTTTTTTTAATTAACTCGAGGCCTCATATTGGACCCAGTCTGGTTTAAGATGTATGTAGCCCAACTCCAGACCCAGTGTGGTAAAAGAAATACTCAAATAAAACCTGAGAGCTCATGACGCAGAAGCCGCAGAGCTCACCCATCTGAGAGGGACCTGCCCGCAACCTCCAGGCCCGGAGAGAGAGCAGTGAGCGCGGGGCACTCAGCTGGTACCCAGGTCTGCTTATCGCTCTTTGCTCCCAAGGGCTACTGGCGGATGAAGTGAGGGTCTCCTTTGGACATCACAACTGACATCAGAAAAGATAAAGTGAGGCATACTAAACATTTTAAGACTCTGAACAACACTTGATTCAAATTAGGCAATGCCAAACCAGAAATAGTCAAGAGTGCTCCACCCACGGGGCTGGGCAGAAAGACTTCTACAGAGAAGACATGGAAACAAAACAAGAAAATTGATTGGCCATAGCTTTAGGGGTTGCATTATTTGGGAAAGCCTCATTGGCTGTTTGTGATTGGTTACGCCTAGGTCTTAATTTCTCAATTGAGGCGTTACAGGCTTAGGTTTTGGTTTGCTTACATAGGTTACTAAGGCATTAAAGCCACTTCAGTCTAATGGTCTCTGTGTTTAATTAATTTAATAAGGGCTTCAGGCAGAAGTGTAGGGTCTATTACTGGGAAGTGATGTGAGTTGTTCAACTGAAGTCAAATCTTTAGCCAAGACTCTTCATCCTTAGAGACACCATCCTTTATCCTTAGAAGTACCACCTTCCTCCTTCACCTCTCACCTGCTCACATCCATCCGTGTTTGGGGGAAGAGTGAGAAGGTGGTATATCGGCCCTTGTCCTTTATCCATCCTTGACCTTCATCCATTACCTGGTGAAGCCTTAGACTGTGCCTCCTTCACTTTCCAAATTCCAATTTACTTATGACTTCCTAAAAACTATTCACCAAACAAAGCACAAAAAGTTCTCCAGTGAAGAAAAATTACCTGGTAACAACTGGTAACTCATTTTCTGAGCAGACTCTGTAGAGCTAATGCTATTTGATTCATAGGCACAGAAAGCAGGTCACTCGAGGGTGGAGTTAGGGGGCTGTGAGTCAAGCAAAAGAGGTACCAATTGAACGTGGCCTCTACTGAGATGAGAATAGCCTCATGGGTGTTCCCTTAGGAAATTCAAAGCACACTTTAGCTTTTTCATTACAAGCGCTCATGGCATTGTCAACCATGGAATGTCAATCTTCCTCAAAAGCATGCTAAAAGAAGGGTGATTGTATGCCCTAAACTGTAAATGGCTCTCCTACAAATATGTCCCACAGCTTCTAAGGTAGAAATCCAGGAAATATGGCTTCAGACATCCATTTTTTTTTAATTGGAGTATAGCTGACATACAACATTGTATTAGTTTCAGATGTACACTACTGTGACTAAATATTTTTACAGATTATGTACCATACGAAGTTATTATAATATTATTGGTTATATTCCCTGTGCCATACATTGCATAAAAATATGGAACACTTCACAAATTTGTGCGTCATCCTTGCATAGGGGCCATGCTAATCTTCTCTGTGTTGTTCCAATTTTAGTATATGCACTGCTGAAGTGAGGCCCAGACCTCCATTCTTAACAGCAAAGATCCTGGTCAATGTTAGTTTCACTATAGGGTCCAGCCTTTTTCAAGTGGGTGCCTCTTGCCCCCATATTGACGGCAGGTTAAAGTCGATGACAATTTGGTGGAAGCACCAAGTTTCACTCATTACAGAAGTTGGTTCTCTCAGGGAGAATTCAAGAAGGATATCTGCCCCTAGTCACCTCCGACTTTGAAAAGTAGCTGGCGTTCAGGTATTTTATCTGCCATGTTAACTCCCCATCTACTCTCTCGCACCGTTTGGGCCCATGGATGAAGTGGGACCCATCTTCCTGAACTCCACCTCCCTGTTATGGAAGGAAATAACTTCTTCTTCTCTCCTTTTTCTACAGCTTCCCTATATGGGAGAAGCTTGGAAAGGGGTTGAGTTCAGTCAGGTTCAGCTTTGCTCTGGGAAAGATGCTCATCTTTGCCCCTGCCCACACCTGTGCTAAGTGAGTCATTTCCTCTCTTCCCCAGGCTCTTAGGGGAGGTTCCTTGGTAAAAAGAAAAAAAAATCTCTAACCTCACTGTGAATACAGTCAACTTTCCTTACCTTTCTGGCAACACTTAGGAGGTTTACCTACCATATTCTCTGGATTTAAGCCCCTGGAACCAGCTCTTAAGTACCTACAACCACAGCCACTAAAATATTTGACTTGAGAGCACTTGTGGCCTCCTTAGGGTGACTTCCTCAGGCATCCTGTAGATCATGTTCTTTTCCTTAGCTTCTGTCATCTCAATGTTAGTGGTATCCAAGACAGAACTGTCTTTTCTCTTGGGATGGAAACTGCATCTCCTACAAACCCTCTCACTGTCTGGCAATCATTTCCATCATAAGCTAAATACTTTTTCCTAGCTCTATCATCTGTTCCAACACGTTAAACCATGCCTCTGATGGCCTGTCCAGGTTTGGACAATAGTTTTTACCTTGTATCTTGGATTGTGACAACATCTCCATCTCCAAGAAGTAGTTTAATTTTTAACAATTCATGCTGAAATGACTGTTTTATATCCATGCCCCACTAAAAAGTTTTCTTGAAACAACTGTTGAGCAGGGTGGCATTTATCCCAATTCCCTTCGACTCCTTTTGTACAATCTCATATGTAGAAATAATTATGTAGTAATTTTCAAATTCTTTCTTATCCTAGCCTGCTAGACACAAATCACTAGGGACTTCTGAGGGTGCACACCCAACTCTACATGAGAGTCATAACCAGGCTGATCAATCATCCTATTTGCTGGGGACAGAGTCATTTCCCAGGATGTGGGACTTTCAGTGTCAAAAAACTCAATGATTTTATTTCAGTGCTAGGAGTTGTAATCTACCCATAACTCTGATATGGACCACACAAGGACTTCTGGTAATTTCAGAAAAAAAATGTCATATCTTATAAGGGTCATGAATTCACATTCCCTGATGTGAGAAAAATAAATCCACACAATGCATGCGTCAGGGTCCTGGCAAGAAAAAGATGGCATGATAAAAGGTAATTAATTGAGGAGCATTTAACAAAGATACATATAAAAGGTATGATACGATTAAAGGAAATGAACTAGGAGTGGTGCAGTGCCCCGTTCCTTCCCCCACCGCCAGGGGATAAAAACGAGGACACTTCCAAAGACCTTAAGACTGAGAGGGCAAGGAGAAGAAATGGTTGCCAGAACCCAACCCAGGCAGAGTAACTATAAAGAAGGCCACCAGACAGGATCTGCTGTCTTCAGTAAAGGGACCCAGTCCACCCATATGGGATCCTTGGAAATAAATATCCCAATTCATTCTCTCTTCTTTCCAGTTTTTGTTTGAGATGGGGATAGGCCGGATTCTCTGATTACAGAACTTAGTCTCAATATGAGTTTGATCTCCATCTGGAGGAAGAGGCATTCGTAATCCCAGTCCAGCATTTTCTTAACAGACTTCCACTTCACACAACACCCTGGCCTATTTCTGTAGGTATGTACGGCTTACTTAAGAGTTTCAGCCAGAATAGAGGTCAGGAAAGTGCCAGCTAATCTTGAGAGACCAGAATTCAGAAACTAAGGCTACAGCGTGCCCAGTTATACCTGTTGAACAGCCATAGGAAATCGTATTTCCTAAGCTACAAAGAGGAGTTGAGTGCTGAAGTAGAGAGCAGACTCCTGCTCCTGGCAGGTCCAGGTAATAAAATACACATCCCCCAGAGCATTTCACAGTAAGTCAAGACTATATCCACAAACTCCCGTCCACCAAGGTTGACTTTAGAACCCTTCCAATCAGGGACACCTCAAAGTCGTTTGTCACATGATTGAATTTCTCACCATCTCACAGTTAGATGTCATTAAACTGAGATCCCTCTTGGAATAACTAAACTTGGGTTCTTTCAGTTTACTCTTGTTAAAGATAATGAAATAGCTGGCCAGCTATACTATTGTGCGCTAGTGAATTCAAAGAAAAATGACATTCTTCTACTTTCTTAGGGCCTGACATGTCTTCTGGGTCCTTTTAAATGTCAGATTCCACACTTCAGCTTTAGGACAATGTTTCATTTCATTATAGTTATAGATTGTGGACCTGGAACTTGTATAGAAACTCATGAAACTGAGATACAGGAGAACTGGAGTAGCTACAGCCAAACAGTGTAACATAGATCTTTACCACAGCATACTTCTTGATATTGTCCGCCATCCCGAAGACATGATTTTTTAGCTTGGTGGGTTTATTTTTTACAATGGTAAAAAAAAATAATAATAATAATACATACATACATACACAAAAAAATCATCACCCCAATCACCATCAAAACAAAGCAATCTTCTCAAAAAACAAATAAAACCACGCCACTTGTTTATTACAGTCTTGTTTTTAAAAATTAGCCTACCCGAACTTAAATTTCCCCTGTTGATACTTTACAACTCCTAGTTTTCATCATTTTCCATCCATGTAAACTCTCACTGTGGGGACTCCTATCGTGGTATAGCTTAAACTATAAAAGTTCCATTTTTATGTTTAAAAACTCTAAACTTGTTCCATCTCTACCAATGAAACCACTCTTGTTTATTACCCCTTTTCACTTGAAATGGCTTAAGGAGCCAAAGAGGAGGAAAAAAATTGGCTTGAGAGTCAAGATGTTGAAAATTACTGTAAATTGCCTTAACAAGAGTACAAATTAAACAAAGATTATTTTACTAAAATTATTTTTGAAAATATATTTCATGCCTTAACCCGAACGAGTATTAGGTGGATGTGTTTCTGCAAATTGCAGTACAATGCAACCTAGTAAGGTTACAGGAATCCTATTATAATACTTATTTTTGCTCAAACTCTGCTCTGCAACATCCAACATGTATTAAAAGGCCAGGACCAATAGGGGTGGATATCAAGGATTCGGGCAAAGGCAGAAGAAAAGAAAGAGGACTAGAAATCGATTTCTCATTAGATTTCTAGAGACCTAAATACTTGGAAGAAATAGATATTACTCTCCTTGTGTATATTTAGTTCATAAAATCAAAATAAATACACACAGATCTACACTTGCAAATATTGCTACTTTATTGTAATTTTTTGCATAAATACTTTTTTTCTCCTACATTATGCCCTTACACAGAAATCAAAATTCTGATGGGACTTGACTAATCTTTCTCTCTTGCAATTTTGTTAGGAGCTAGTTTCTTCTTTACCCTCCCCAATTTTCTCATTCTCAATTTCTACCCTAAAGTTCCCATGTTGGAGGAGTACAAAAATCAAATTAAACAGATGTCTACCCCAAAAAATGAGTACTTAATGGATCGTTACAAGAAGTAGTTGGGGATGTTAATAGAGATAAAACAAAAGCCTGATGAAGAGTTCAGATTAAAGAGGAGAGGAGAAAAATTGGAAGAGATCTATTGGAAGCTTTCCTTTTGTCTTTTGCTGGTTGAGGATTTATTTCCCAGAATTATCATATTCACCAGGAAACACAGACATTAGGTCTTCTAGACAAGAATTTAGACTAGACATCCCATGAGATTTAATTCCTAAACAAGTGAGGACATTAAGGGAAGTAATGGAGAAGATGAAAATAAATAGAGAAAGCAGATGAAACAGGAAAAAAAGAGAAGTAATCTGCAGAAAGAGACAGAGGCAGTTTCTTCAGGAAGAGGAGGATCTACTTTACTAATTGTTTCAGAGAATTAGTTCCAAAAGACTCTAAAATAAAATTGCATACAGCTGCTTGGTTTCCTATCCAGGGCTCTTAATTGGGAAGATGTGAACATTTTTTAGTGTCCAGGGAGCCTTGCTCGGTTCACTCTCTTTTGGAGATGAGTTCAGAGTGTTTACACGTTTCCCTGCATGTTTCTTACATTTTACCAGATTCCAATTATTATGTACTTAATCAGAGTGGAGAGTTGAAACACCACGAGACTCAATGCCAGAACACGGGGATTCTTTCAGCCAGAATTGTACAGTTCGAAGAGCCCCGGATTGAGTGTAAGGAGATTCGGGTTTGGGCTTTAGCTTTGCCATGAAAGGGATGAATGAGTTTGAGAAAGTTGGTTAATCCCTCTGAGCCTCATTTGTAAAATGAATGGGGTTGAAATGGATAATGTCTAAGATTTATTTCCAGTTCTTATTTATCTATCAGAGAATCTCTTCAAGTTCTTCAGCCAAAAGGATGCCAATCTGCTAGTCTTTAGAGAAAATTAGGAATTTATCTAAATAGTTCAGAAAAAAACCAACAGAAGCAAAACCAACACTACAAAGTCTTTTAAAAGCTGGAATTTTTATATAAAATCAAGATATGCTGAAATAACCATATTTTTTAAAACCTGCTTTTTGAAGTCCTCAGTAAGTCCTTCTCCCCTCTCAATAATCTCAGATCTAGAAGTGCAACATTTTCTAAATCCTAAATCTGGTTTCCCACAGGAGAGGGTTAAGTCACAGTCAGTCTCACACCCTGCTCTTTTAATGAAAAAGAAGAAAGCTCAGAATACATCTTTGCTTTGATATGCCAATATACATTAAAGTTAAAGAAGAAGAGTGCAAGTCTGCAAAGGCAGTGGTGGCATGGAATGGATGTTGTAAATTAATTTGTGTGCTCTAGAACTTATTGTCATCATACAGCTATTCAGAATTATTGTTCATGTAAAATCTTCGGGTATTACACGTCAGAAGGAAGCTCGGGTGAGTGTGATAGGCAGTATTATCCTGGTGGGTCACTGCAGACTGATGAGCGGTCCAGATTGCAGGGCCAGGCTGTTTTTCACAATGGGTTTCTTGAGAATTGTTCAGGCTAAATTTCTGATTGTCCAGGAGATGTGTATAACTCTTCCAGTGGCAACAGGGTTGCCACTAGCCACACTGAGCACTTTATTTTTTTAGGAATTTGTGATTAGCAGATACAAACTACTATATATAAAATAGAGAAACAGTGAAGTCCTACTGCATAGCACAGGGAATTACATTTAACGTCTTGTAGTAACCTACAATGAATAAGAATATAAAAAAACACATCAAGCGCTTTGTATGTGGCAAGTTCAAACTGAGACGTGCTATGAATTTAAAATACACACCAGAGTTTGAAGACAGTACCAAAAAAAAAAAAGACTGTGAAATAGATTAGTAATTTTTATATCGATTAAATGTTGAAATGATAATATATATTTTGGGGATACTGGGTTAAGTGAAATGCATTAAAATTAACATCACCTGTGTCTTTTTATGTGCGGTTGTTGCCAGAAATTTTAAAATTACATATGTGGTTCATATTTGAGGCTCAAATTATATTTCAATTGGACAGTGCTGGTCTAGACCATAAGTTCCTTGAAGACAGGTCCATTCTGGTCTTGATTTGCATGTTATCCTTAGCACCTCATGTGAATAATCCATAAATGCATTGAATGCATTATTAGTGAATGAGAGACACACTCAGGGTACTTTCTCCCATGAACATTGTTGATGACTGTGAAAAACGTTTGCTTTCTTACTTTTCTATTTTTTATTCTAAACCAACCATTTCCTTTCTGTGTTGTTTTAGAATCAATCAGGCGTAGATTAATACTTCACTGTTTTCTGGTTTCAGATGATAGGCACGTATGTCAGTGCTCCCATACTTTTAGCTTTAGTGCCTTGAATAGTTTAAACACTCCTTAAACTCCTTAGTGAGTTAGTTGCATTGTCTACCTTGGGGTGTATGCAGCATAGTCTCTTCTCAACTCAGCAGCATCTTTAATCTCCTGGAAGGCAGGAACTACTTTTCCTAGAATCTCCTTCCCTGTGTGGTTCCAGGTTGGAAACTGTCAATGAGAGGCACTAGTTCATGATTTGAAGGCAGAAGAGGACACCATTTTTCCCAGTCAGTTATAGGAAGACACATGGGCAGATAGAGGTTCAAAGCTGCTTCTAGATAAACTTGTTGAGGACATCCAGCATCCATGTGGCCGCTGAGAGAGCTGGCGTGGGCAGACTCACAGCGAAGCTAATGAAGTTTAAACTTCAGGGCTCCTTTCTTGCATGGACCCTTTCTAAGACTCTGGAGGTGGCTTGCAACTTTGTATTCATAAATATATTTATTTTGTCTTAAAGAGAGCTCTCTAAATTGTGTAAACTTTACGTGTCACAAAACCTCGCTCTAGTCCTGTATGGTTGGGAGCCTCCAGGAGAACGTGGGACTCCAGTGGCTTCAGGAAAGCTCTTGAGAACCACCAGGTTGGTGGGGCTGGAGTCTGAGATCGTCGGTGGAGCTCTCGGACTCTCTCCCCACCCCAGCCCTTCCAACAGTTGTGCAAGCTCTGACTCCCTTCATACTCGCAACAGAGCGGCTTTTGTTTTCATGACCAAACCAGTCATAGCTTAAAAATGATTGTTGTCAACAATTAGATTATGATTCTTTTTCATTATTGTTCCACTTTGAGCTCAAATTTAAGAAATGACATTTTTCTTACAGTAGAAATGATAGGGGAAAAAATGATTTAACATCCCATAAAAAAAAAAACCTTACAGCAAGCTCCATTTTGATCAGCTTTGGATACTCATAATGTAGCACTTGGCACATGCATAGTGTGTGTTTAGTAAACACGAACTAACGAGTGGGCATGTGAATTAATGAGTGAAGAAATGGAAGACTTTGCCTGTCTCTGTATCATAGCTGCTCTCCAGTTATGATTATTAAAAGAACATAGATCATTGTTTATTCTAATTAATTCTCTGTACATTTATTTAGCACAGAACCAAGAACTCCCAGCTGCTCACTGCTTTTTTTGGATGAAAATGAGGAGTAGTTTTGGGAGCCATTCCAGCACAAAATTCTAGGAAATCTCAGGATGCATCTGTAATTATTTTAGGGTCTTCCAGAGGTTGGAGACCACACCGGTTAAGAATTATTTTCAAAGGGTGAAGACTCTGTGTGTATGTGTGAATATGTGTGTGTATATACACACATACATAGATATATATACTTTTTAAAGGTTTCACTATTAAATTGGAATTTCAGGAGTTCAAGCCCTCTCATTTTTTTTTCTTGCAAACCCAATTCTGCATAGCAATAATCACTCTGCCAGATAAGAAAGTCAATGGCCAGTCCTCACCAGTATAAATCATGCATATAATTTAATTTTAATTAAGACTATACTGTTTAAAAATTAAGAAATAATTTAATCATGCTTAGAATCAGATCAGCATTTTAAAAAAATACACCCCAATATAGACAATATTGCTGTATGGTCCGTACTGAAGTCAATCCAAAATAGGAATCTAACATTTACAAATTTGCAATTTTAAAAATGTAGGTGAGTTACATGGAAAAGCCAAATAGTCCATATTTTGCTATTTCTCCTAAGAATTTCTATTTGAATTTGTATTTTTTCATGGATAAAGTAAGAAAGTGATAAGAGAGTAGTTTTATAATCATCGATAATAAACGTGTTGAGAAGTAATTGAGTTTGGAAAATGTTGGTCTTTTGGTTTGTTTTCATTTAGCAAACATTTACTATGTTCCAGCTCTATGCTAGATCCCGTGCTTACCAGTGGAGATACAGTGGTGAATTACACTTGCTAGCTACCCTCCTGATGTAGCCACATGACATGTAATTCCAGCAGGAAGTAATAGGTAAATGGTTTGGGGGAACAGGGGATGAAAAAAGGGAGCTTTTGTTGGACCCAGATACTGGAGTTACATATGGTAATCCCATCTACCTTCCAGGGTGCCTTTGAGAGACTCTCATAAAGGAGGAAACTGACTCGGGACATTGAACGCCTAGTTCAAGTCAACTCGGTTAATTAAGAGCAGCACTGGAGTGCATACCTACAGTCTGTCTAGACCCTGGAGGCAAAGAACACCGAATATCCCGTATCTCAGCTCTTGAGTCCCTCTGGCTAGGTGTTTAGCATAATCCTGTCCATTCTCTAAAGGCCACGCGGGCTCTTCCAACTGGGAATAACGTTTATTGGGTGATCTGTTTCTCTGTACCTCTCCTCCCTGAGACCAAGAGGGCTCAGTTGCGGAGGCTCTCACCAGCTGGCAGAGGTAATTAGAACAGGAGGTGGGGTGTGGATTTACTCATTTTTTAAAAAGTGTAGTAGTAGTATATGCATCTGAACAGCTCACTTGTTGCCGTTAATCTGCTGTAAACTCGGATATTTATATTAATTCTCGGAGGTTTGGACTTCAGTCTCCTCACCTGTGGCTGAGAGACGAAATGATCCGTAAATCATCTCTCCGGAGTCAGGAGCCAAACCGCCTTCAGATTTGATTATTCCAGTTCATTGCTGTAGCAGAAACAGTTTCTGGTGCTTCATAAAAGTTGACTGAATAACTGGAAAGGATTTAAAAACCAGCGTTTGGGAGGGAGGAGCGCCAGGTCATCTGGATGCCCGAGTCTGCCTCTCCGAGAAGATGTGGGAGGCAGGAGCGCCCCGCCGCCCGGCTCCAACAAAGGGACGGCCGCGCGGGCTCGGCAGAGAACTCCAGACACCCCGCCAAGCTCAGATCCGCCCTTGCTTTCCTCTGGCGGCCGCTCGGCCCCTGCGCTGCATCCCGCGCCGATCGGTGGGCGGAAAGGCACCGGGCGCCTTTAAATGCTAATGAAGTCGATGCCCAACTCCGGAGCCAACTCTCCCCACCCTCTTCCCTCCAGGGCCGGTGCGCCGCCTAGAAAAACTTGTGCGGGGCCATTTTTGGGGCAGTAAGATCGAGCGAGGAGCCCAAGAGCGAGCGCGCAGCCCGAGAGCTCGAGCCGCCTCCGCCGCCCGCGCCGCGAGATCCGCACCGGCCTTCCCGAGAGCGAGCCCCGGCCGCCGCGACCAGCAGCCGCGCTAACCGCCGACCAACCGCCAGCGAGGTGCCCGAGTGAGCGCGGAGGAGGCGGCATGAGCGAGGCGGGCGAGGCCACCACCACCACCACCGCGACCACCACCCTCCCGCAGGCTCCGGCGGAGGCGGCCGCCGCGGCCCCCCAGGACCCCGCGCCCAAGAGCCCCGCGGGCGGCGGCGCGGCCCCGGCGCCCGCCGCCCTGGTCGCGGGAAACCCAGCGGGGGACGCGGCCCCCGCAGCCCCGGGCACCGCGGCCCCCGCCTCTTCGGCCGCCGCCGGCAGTGAAGACGCGGAGAAGAAAGTTCTCGGTGAGTCAGGCCTGGGAGCGTGGGGGCTGCCCCGGGCGGGGCGGGCGGCCGCCGAGCACGTGTGGGCAGCTCCGGCGCCTCCGCCACCGACGGGGGAGCGGACAGCGTCGCGTCCCCGGGGACGTCGGGTCCCGGGCGCCGGTGCCCGGGCTCCGCCTGTGCCGCTGGCGCTGCCGGGTGAGCGCGCGACGCGCTGCGCTCCCGCCCCCGAGTGCGCCCTCCCGGTCCAGGGCCCGCAAGCTGGGGTCTTGGGTCCCCGAGACGGGCACTGTCGCACGCTCCGGCGGCGAAGCAGGCCCGGATGCGAAGGGGCAAGGAGCGGCAGTCGGGAGGAAGGACCCGGGGTTGGGATGCATGTGGATGGAGGGATGGGACAGGTACATATGTCGGACGGGAACTTAGGGGTCCTCGCTTAGGATCGCGGAGAGCATTTCTTTCGGGGGAGAGGAAGGCGCTCGGAGACCGGGAGGGGAAGTTGGAAAAGCTTCTTGCCGGGAAGGCTCAGGTGTCTGTCCCTGACGCCCTTCCCACAGGGGCACGGGAACCAGGCCATGCTGCTGTCGGCCACATGCCGGCAGAGAGGTGTTGCAATCCTCTCCGGGAAACTTGGCTCTGGGTCCCGCGTCCTCCTCCCTCTCTGAGCCCGCTGCTGCAGAGAACCGTTCAGTGTTTACCAATCGCTACACGTTGTCTTCTTCCTGGATTGTGGGAAAGCATTTCGTGCAGCAGCTGAAAAAACTTCCTCGGAAGTGTGGAAATGACGTTAGTTCACAGCATCGTTATCTTGGGACTGGTAACTTAAGAAAGGAAATGGGAAGATGAGATGTTCGGGTCCGGGGTGGGGCAGAGCATTACAAAGGGTGTCCTGTGGTCATTGTTGGTTTTGTCATGTATTTTGGCGCGTTCTCTCCTTAAGTGACGCCCTGTGTGAGGCCCAAACGGGCTCATAAAGCAGGTGGGTGGGGAATCAGGTCTCTAAAAGGTGAGTGTTTGTTTTTTCATTCACTCTTTTTTTAAACAGGAGAGTTAAGAAAGCGTGTAGGATGCTTTAGAGAAATTCTCACTATTTTGGGTGGGATTTGTTTGATGACTCTGAGTCTTGCCTGACCAATTTTCTAGGAAGAAAACTGGGGGAGTAATGTGAAGAAAGAAAAGTGCCATCTAATGTTTCCTGCCTTAAGGGGCCTGTTTTCATGTTTTTCAAGGGCTAAATTTTACTTAGTTACTGTCAACATGTTCGATGTAACTTGTGTAGGTTAAGAAACAAAACAGCCTCAGTTCACCAGACTAAAAGTTGCTTGTATCTCCTTGGTGTTGCATTGTGATACTGTTTCCAACAAGTGTTTCTTGGAACACTTCCATGCAGAATGTCAGAGAGACAGCCTTGGCTTATCCAAAGCAGTATTAAGATATATTCTTAATGATAACTTATTTTCCTGTAAAGGCATTTTGCAGTTTTTCACTTGATTCTTGTATCCTTCTGGTTCTGACTAATCTTCTCAAATTTTAAGCCGAAACAGACATCTTTAAAGATGAAGGAAACAGATAAATTAACTTCCTCAACCACCAACTGCTTGTAAGCCTCTAACATCCCTGGTGATGAGTATGGAGGTCTTTGACCTTTCCACTGTCACTCCAGCTCTTCAGATGACAGACAGCCTTCTACCTGATATTTCAACACGGTCTCTGTCCAGTGTGTTCTGCCATCTCCTTTTCCTTAGCCAAGCAAACACATGGGTGCCTGAAATGTGCCAGGGACAAAGCGACTGAAATGGAATTCCGGTTTGGGATTCTCCCATTCTCGATTTTACAAACAGTCTTGAACTTGAGTGCTTAGCCACAGGCTGGGGAAAGAGTCCACCTCCCGAAAGAAAATTTCCCTTCTAATGAACATCATAGAAGCTTGACATTCTTCCTCTGCCCCCATGTCCCCCTCCGTGGATGTGAAGTGAGTTTATGGTTTTAAGGCAAGAAGGGTGCATGGATGCGTTTAGCCTTATGAAGTGGTTGGGAATGTTTGTGGAATTAGGAAACTTTTTAAAACTACACAGGGAGTAAAAGTAACCTGCAGCCTGGATGGAAGTGATACTTGGAAACCACTTTGATCTTTCTCCCGAGTACTGTTGCTTTTCTAACGAAGATCATGCCTTTGACAGTGCCTAGGGACATTAACTGTATGAAAATGAATCAAAGGAGTTCCTAGCTTTGCATTTTCCTTATGTTCTTCTAGGTCATTAATTGTGGGGCAAATGAAAGGAGAGACAAAAAGCATATGATTTGAAATAATGTGTGATTTAAAAGCATGTAATTTATCAAAAACAGTCATATGTGTACATTTGGATTTAAAATACAGAATTTTTTTTCTTCTTTGCCTTGCTGCTGTTATTAGAAAGGCCTAAAACTGAAGATTTTAAGGGTTTAATCTCTTCATTGGAAAGATCTTCCTTACTTGGAATTAGGTCTGGAGGTTGCTCAGTCAGTGGTGGGCAGAATGACTCTGAAGGCAGAAAGATGTTTTTTCCCCCTCTTTTTACAAAGAGAGCTAAAATACTTCCCCAGCATATCAGTCTAGCAAAACTCAGAACTAACCCCGCCCACAGCAAAACAAGTCCTAATGACTGTTTTAGTCTTGAATTCAAAAACTGAATCCTTATTGTTTATCCTTGGAAATTAAAAACTTTGTATCTCATAGAGAGGCAGCTCGGATTAATGTTAATTGTTACTTCCATTCTCTGCTAAGCATGTTTTTTTTTTCTTTTTCAAAGTTCCCTATTGTTCCTGTTTCACTGAGTCTTGATCATTGCTTTATGCATGTCCTGAACTTAGACATAGGCATGTCCTAGAAGTACTGGATTTGCTATTCACAGTCGATTCAAAGGAGTCATCTAAAATCATAAGTGGCTGAAATAGATACGAATCTGCGAGTACAAGTTATATGGCCATACTGTTTGTTTGGATTCCTTCTCTTAAATGTATTGAAATCTAGTGTTGTGCAGAAATGTACTCACGACACAAAGTACAGACAATCATCAAGGTAAAGAGAGGGATGTTATTAAGAAAATGCTGTTTGATTCCCACCAGCTGTGGAGAGTAGGGTAAACAATGAAACAGAATCCGAAATTCATCACTGCTTTGAAAAGGCCTGTTACATCATGTCTCAGGGTGGTAAGGACAGAACTGGGCTGAGACCGCATCACTTCTATTATTACTCTTGACTCCCTGATAGGCCCCGTCTGGCACTGAGACAAGTTTCTTCAGGTCTTTGTAGATTAGCTACTAACAAGGAGCTACTATTTCACTGTTTAAAGTTTGCCCACTATTTGAGAGTGTGAAAGTTATGTGTCAGGTCATTGGTACATACTTTGTTTGTGTGTCTGCAGTCTCTTGCGTTGTGACCTTTCCTTTGCACTCAGAAAAATTTCCTGTGTTAAAACTTTAAAGAGGAAAACGAATATATGTATGTACATGTATGACTGAAGCATTATGCTGTACACCAGAAATTGACATGACATTGTAAACTGACTACATGTCAATTTAAAAAAATATACAAACCAAACAAACAAAACTTTAAAGAGCATTTTTTTGGTTTTGTTTTTCCTTGAATGGTGTTTCTCAATTTTGCCTCTTGCAGAGTTATATAGACTTATGCCCATTCCTGATCTTAGGACTTTACTGAAAAGTTTAACAGGGAAGAAAGGTTTAGTCTTCTGAAAAGTTTTTCCCTGTGACATTTTCACTTGCTCCATTTTCCTTCCCGATATACTTTGGAGTTAAGCTTTTAATGGTTTCCTCAGGTATGTTTAGGCTTTAAATAATGCTATCAAGACCTTAGTGGTATGAGCTGTATCTCTTTGTAGGTCAGATACTAATTTATCTGCTTAATCCTATTTTAGCCACCAAAGTCCTTGGCACTGTCAAATGGTTCAACGTCAGAAATGGATACGGATTTATAAATCGGTAGGTGTGTGTATCTCTGCATGTCTTCAATGTGTACTTATGTTGTGGCACCTGTTGTTGGTGTCTCTTCCCATCCTTTATTGATGGCTGGTGTTAAGTTTTAAGATTTCTGAGCACTGTAAATATTCTCATTTCTAATCTGATCAGAAAATATTAATTAAATACATTTCTAAAACACTGATAAATTAATAACGTGTTTTACACAGTCTGGCCATGAAAAGACAAGAGGTGGTGGGGGGAGGATTAAATCAGAAATGGGAAGGGCCGGGGGATGACTGAGTCGATATCCACGGTGTCACAGACGGAGAAGTGGAGTCTCAGACTGCTTAAGCAACTTTCCTAAGGTCGCACGACTAATGAGTAATTGAGCTGGATCTGTAACCCAGGTCTGGTCCAAGTCCTGTGTGGAAACTGTAGTGTTTTCTTGAAGCCATGGTAACTTCCAGCCATATAGGAAAGAGAACACAACTGAGAGCTGCTGGGGGTGTCATAATGTTTCCACATGATATCCTCATTTTCTTTACTCCCCTGCCCATGACCCCCCCCTTAAAAAATTCCTCTAGTTTCTTCCTTGCATATTTTGGTGGGTGCGTTGGGGTGATTAGGACGAGGGTGGAGCTGTTTTAGGTTTCAGTGTAAGGAGAGCCTCGTTCACAGCTGTGCCCTGTCCTTTTAACCATCTTGCTTTGCTTTGCTTTGCTGGGAGGGGAATCTGGGGCTCTGGTTACACAGCATGTGATTTAGGAAGAGCTGAGAGGAAAGGGATGTTTCTGGCTGTTGAATCTGTATGCCTGTTTCGAAGCACTGGGGTCACTTGGAGTAGGGTGGGTATCTTGAGGGTTTAGAAGTTTTTAATGAGGATGCTTTGAGGCATCTGAATTAAGTTTCAAGGATAAACAAACATGTTGTGTTTTGAGGTCTGGGAATCCAAACTCACAAAACATCTGTTCTTTTACATTTGTTCACATACCTAGTACCTTTAATTGTGAACTTTTTATCTTCCAATAGAAATGACACCAAAGAAGATGTATTTGTCCATCAGGTAAGTGGGAGAATAAATGTGACGTTTGCTCTTTGAGGGGAGGGGCGTCTGTAATGTGCTGTCGTCCCCTTCCCAAGGTAAGGTCCTGCACACTGTTGCTCTACTCCAGCTCTTTCTGGGATTTTCTTTTGGCAAGAGTGCTCAGTTCCACTTTTGAAGATGAGCACATAAGCTCCTCTGTCCCATCATACTGTTTTCACACAGTTTTTATTTTTGCAGTTTAAGGAAGTACTGTCAGACCACTTTCTGAATTTTAAAGCTTTAGCAAAAAGCCCTTGGGTCTCCATGTCAGCATCCTATTCTCCTGCCTTTGTGGTTCCTCCGTAGTGTTTGGCTGGGACCTGTCCTCTTCGGCCTGGGCGGGCATTGGTGAAGGGTTCCCTGTCAGAGCAGCTGGAACTTGAAGTGAATAGCGCAGCATAGCGAAGCCGATGGTTGGGGTGTGTGTACCTAAGACTGGAGAAAGCTCCTGATTCCCACGCTGGTCCTCACTCCTGCTGAAACCAGGCTGGGTTAGCATGTATGTGGGCGGGGCAAAAAGGCCCACATTCCCCTAGATTCAAAGGAAATGTAGCAAATTGGTAAAATCTGGAAAATGTGGGCTTCTCTGCTATAGGAACCTTAGTCTTTCTTCACCGTATTAGCCTAGGATGTTGTTCTAATAGGACATTATGTGTCCTGGACTTGGCTTTACAAAATAGGTTGAAAGGAGTAGGTGTGCTAACTGTTCGTTCCGTGCATTAGGTTTCAGTGAATTGTCTCATGTGTGTGTAGTTCTTAGTCTGTAACGACAAGGAGACGCAGAGGCAGGTACCAGCACCGGCATGTTCACCTGCAGGCTGGCCAGCAGCTGGCTGTGTGTGTGTGTGTGTGTTTCCTTCTGTTTAGCACCACGTGTATACCGGGGTGGAGTCTGGTTCCTGGAGATAGTGATGTGGAAGGATAGAGTCTCCCGTTGTGGTTTCTATGAGTGACATTTCAGTTGTACCTCGGTCGCTGGAGTAGGTTATTTTGTCCGGACACAGTGACTTTTAGTCATAACAGACTGAAAGAAAGTGTTGCTTATAACACCTAGAGGCTACTAGGCCTTTTGGGGTAAGAACTCGACGTTTTGGGGACGGCTGGAGTGAAAGGAGTCTCTGTACCCATGGCCAGCTTCATCCGCCTGTGAGTTGTGACCTGATTCCAGCCCCGGGGGGAGGCTGTGCAGTGAGTCACCTTGGTGTGCCAAGGCTCGCCCAGTTTGACAGGAAAAAGGGAGCGAGCCGGCAGGGAGGGGCTGTTTTTGGAATGGCTGAGTGTTCAGGCTGCCTGCGCGTATATCCTGTCCTGAGCTGCCTTTTTCCTCTGTGGGTGAGGTCTCTGCCCTATTGGTTCATTCTTTTTTTTTTTTTCCCCTCCCTCCTACTCAGAGTAAGGGAAGGGCTGGATTACACATGCCTAATCGCTTTATAAAATAAGGTTGACCTAGTTCCAAAGAAACTCAGAGGCCCCTTTAACTATTTAGAGATACCAGCTAAAGAAATGGAAAATTTTATTTGCAGGAATCATTCTCTTCCTTCCACTGATTGGAAAAAACGGGCCTGTTTCACAAGCAGATATTTATGTGCAGGTGTTCAGTGCAGGAGAGCATTTTCATTAACTTTTCAGTGTGTTATCAGGGACTGTGTAGGGATGAGGTGACTTGTGAATGGTGAGATGGGAAAATTTTGAGTAACTAGCATATAGGTAAGAGCACAGGGGTATACATGCTCCCCCCTTCCCTCCTCCTCCCCGCTGTCTTCCCCAGGCTGTCTTTTGTGATCTCAGATAAATCACTTACTAGCCTCCGGTTGGTTCCCTCAGCCATAACATGGGAGGGGGAAGATTGTAATGTTAATGTTAATGTTGAGGTAATTTTGTATATTCTATCAGAAATATTTATCCCCTTGGCATTTTTGAAACTTCCTTTGAGGTTGGCAGTTTCTCTCATCTATGAAATCTCTGCCTTAGAACGTATTTGTGTGTTTCTGCGTGTAAGATTTCATGAAAGCATCCCCTCCGCCCTCCCCTCATGAAGATAAAGTGTGAATCTTAGACACTTAACAGTGCGGGGGAAGTAATCTACCCAACATCGCAGCCAGGTGTCAGGCTGTAACTGTGCACTGCTTAATCCACCTATCAAGATGGATTTTGAAGGATAACATGAATCAAGAAAGTAATGTGGAACATAGGTTTATAGCGCTTTTTTGATTTGTTTTTGTTGTGGTTTTGGAGATCCAGGTTTGTTGGGAGAATAAGTTTAAAAAGTAATATTGGAGCAACAATTTCTTCAGTATAACTGGGAGACTTGAAGGTGATGAAATCTGTGGCCAGTTTGGGCATATACTTTATTTGGAATTTTCTATTCTCTTGACAGACCGCCATCAAGAAAAATAACCCACGGAAATATCTGCGCAGTGTAGGAGATGGAGAAACTGTAGAGTTTGATGTGGTCGAAGGAGAGAAGGTGAGAGGAGGCGGTGGTTGGGTGCCCAGGCTGCTGGTACGGCCTTCTCACAGAGTAAATGGTCTCTCAGCCCTTAATGAATTGACAGGGCTTTGGAGTTTTTGAATGACAGAAAGAAGGGACTTGAGTAAAAACATTTCTGATTATTGAATGGCATCGTATGTGTTGTTTGATATAATATAAAAGCACATTTAATTTCTATTTTAATAAATGATGAACCCTATTTCATTATGGAAGGAAAAGCTAATTTCTCAAGATTTAACATGACATATTTTATTTTGGCACCAGGTGTATATTCAAGTATAGATTAAAATTAAATGGTTTTATAGTGTTAAATATTTTATTTTGGTACTAAGTGTATATTCAAGTATAGATTAAAATTAAATGGTTTTATAGTGTTAAAATAGATTAAAGCTGCTTTGGTGCCAAAGATTTCTTTTTCTAAGACTAAAGATTTTAGGCTGTGATTTGCAAGCTCTTCTGCACAAATAATACACAATAAATAGTGTTTTAGTCACAGTAAAAGAAGATTCAAATCAAATATAATCATTGTGTTTTCTCTTTGGCTTGGCTTTTGGAAAGCCAGAGGCACCTGTGGCCTGTATGACAACTGTGTTCAGATGAAGAACAACCCAAGGGGCCAATGGATCATCCTGATGTGCATCTGCAGAATTTTTTTTTATGCTGTTACATATTTAATTCCAATATTAGCAGTGTCCTTTAATCTTTGTGTTTAATCAGCAGTCTATTATAGAGATCAGTAAAATGATGTTAAAGAGGGACAAAAACATTTTAAAACTGTCTGTGTTGGAGCTGCCTTGGCAGGTAACCAGCCGTCTCAGCTGAGTTACAAGCTGAGTGAATGGCTAGTCGCCTCCCGTGCGCCTGCTCTTTTCACATACGCACCACTCCACAGCCCATGTTCTTAGCAGCTCTCAAACTGTTTTCTATTTTAAAAGAAAAACACTTTGTTTCATCTAATATAGAAATTTAAATGACTTCTTTACCAATGTGATCCCCCAGGTATCTTGCAAATCTCATGGAATTTGAAATCATTTACCAGCAAATGCTGGCCGGTAGTGATCTCTGATGTCCCATCCAGCTCTTAAAATTTTGTTCTGCTAGGTTAATTTTACCTCTGTGTATTTTCCGAATTTGAGGTTATACAAATTGATGTAGAGTGTGTAATAATACACTCTTTTGAATCTCCTTTGTCCGAATTATATTTTTGAACCATTTGATCCATTTGTCCATATGAGAATAAGAATGCCAAGTCTGTTCAAGGATAAGAAGAAGGTTTAAAGAGTGACCACATTTGTGGAGACTGTACGTATGTGGAAGCTCAGTCAAGGACCCTTCGTTCCTGCTGCTGCTGAGATGGGAGACGTTTCCGTCATGATAACTTGATGCTGGACAGAGCCATGGAAGCCCACGAGCGGATTCTTAGTACCTCGGAGAGTAACACGTAGGCTGCAACTTCTCTAGGAAGATAACAGTATCTCAGTTATTTTCCTGAGGAGTATTCTTCCCAGTCTAGCGTTTCTGCACTTACAGTTTCATTATATTTACCAGTTTGTTCTTTGAGGAGGTGAGTCCTGCTCTTGAACCAAAGAAGAAGGCACGGTTCAGGCTGTGGAAGCAGACCAGCTGTGTACATTTAAAGCAGGACAGCAAGCATCTTGCTAACCCTAGAAAACGTGGGTGTGCTTTTGAGGTCATGATCGGAGTTTCTGGTACCTTCTGGCAGCCTGTAACTCTGGCGGTCTACGGTGGCTTTGTTGGTGGTTAGGTTGGCTTCTTTTTAATTTTGAGGCCGCCTCTGTTTTCTTTCTCAGGGGGCAGAAGCAGCCAACGTGACCGGCCCGGATGGAGTGCCCGTGGAAGGGAGCCGCTACGCTGCGGACCGGCGCCGGTACCGCCGCGGCTACTACGGCCGCCGCCGGGGGCCGCCCCGCAATGTACGTGGTCCCCCAGCCTAATGTTGACTGAAGATGTCTTCACAGCTAAAATTAAGTGTAGATACTTGGAGCAGATAAATGCTGTATCTTCTGGAGACACAATGATTTTTTTTTTTTTGATGGGAAATTTTTAGCGTCCAGCATTGATCTGTAGCCACTGGTCCTAGTGGAAACTCACCATTCAGAAATTGTATCAGTTTCTGTGTATTTGGCTGCAAGTAGCAGACATATAATTATCCCGTAACAAGAAGGCTTAATTAAGGTGGGCTGTGCCAAGGTTGTCCAAAAGGCTTTCTCTTCATGTGGCTCCCTTGTCCGGCTGGAACCTGTCACTCACTGGGACCGGGGAATGGGATTTCTGTGATTGCCTTAAACCTGTTGTTCATCCCTTGGCGCTGGTACCGTTAACTTCTAAGAAAATCAGCCTTTGGTTGGCAAAGAGGAAGGGGGGGAATAGTTGAGGAATACGCAATAAACAGTGCGGGCCACAGAAATAGTCAATAATTTGCCTCAGTTTTGTGGCTGTTTTATTTAGCATAGCATTTCCCATTATTTCAAAGCAAAGAGGCAATAAGTGGTTCTCCAGATTTTTCGTTCTTTAGATTGGTACCAATCCAGGTGGAAGGGTCTACAACCTTGTCTGGCCAGTTTTCTGAGGAGGCTCAGTTTAAAGCATTCTCAAGGCACCCAGAAGAATCCCATTCATCTGTGGTCACGGGGAGCCTGTTAGATTTGAGTCATTTCTGGACATTTCTAGAATTAGTACCTGAGGTTCATGCTATAGAATAAAACTGAAGACGCTTTGTAGGCCCAGCACTGGGGCTATGTATATTATCCAAGGAATACTTTTGAAAAAATCTCACCAGAAAAAGGTATTTGCAGACTGCGAATGATTTATCTCTGCACGTTGATAGCTTCATATCTCTGTTGCCCTGAGTGCTTCCTCTCTTTATTCTGCCATCTTCGAATGCAGCCCACATTGGTTTTTGTCAGATCCCTCATGGCATATTGTTTTTCTCTTTATATATTTTTCTTACCTATGTTTTGCTTTTTGTATTTAATTTTTAATAATAAGCTGTGTAGGGGGTGGTAAGATTGCACTACCATAGAGTTTACTGCTAACTCAAGTTCACCAGATTCACGGAGCTCAAGTTTTAGTTTTTTTGATTTCTAGGCTAATTTAGAAGTGAAAGTGGTAGAAAACCTTTAGTGCAGATTTTCTCTTTAAAGACTTTCCTTCTCAGCTGGAAATTTCTAAAGTCATGCAGGTGAAAAATACTTAGAAATAAAATTGGCAAAATTCCGAATGTAAACATAAAGGAAGATTTCCTGCTCTGATGCCTCTAAGTCCCAGCGGCTTGTTGAGTGTCTGTCAAGAGCATGCGTGGCAATGGTGGTGCCATTACTCTTGTTTTGTCAAGGGGAACTCCCGATGAAGGGTTTGGCTCCACGCAGCTCAAAAGACACAGAAAAACCTACCGAGAAAGCACTTTACCGAGTCTCACTCATAGTTTGGTCGGCGTTTTCTGTGCTGACGTGTCTTTACGTCGTTGGGGACTATATCGGATACCAGTTTCATAAAGTGTAGAAGGGCCTGGTTTTTCTGAAATTGGACTAGTTAAGTCTGAAGTCGAAGTTTTTCCTCTTTGGGAATTTAGTTGCCCATGTGGGCTTGGCTCTGGAAGGTTCTAAACCTTAAATGGCCTCACCCTCAAAATCAGGCATTTTATTTTTTTTCATTTAAAAAATCACAGTTACTTCCCTTAAGCCTGCCTGTGTTGTTGCAATTCCTCTTTAAAGTAAGAATCAAAGTAAAAATTTCTTTGAGGGGTGTTTAGCTGCTTGCTTATATATTTTTTTCTATAAAACATTAGTATGTGATATGGTAGTTTAAATATAGGAAAAAATATAAAATGAGTCAATAATTTGCTTTGTTAATAAGGACTATATTTAGAAACTGTCTGTATCTATCTATTACTTACTACTATATATTAAAGTGCAATTAAAACTATTCCTAAACACACAAGGAGAACCATGGCCTAAGTCAGTGGTTCTCAAACCTTTTGGTTTTGGACCCATTTATGTGCCTAAATATGGGATCCCAGAGCTTTTATTTGTGTGGTTTTATATCTTAATATTTATTGCATTAGAAATTAAGGCAGAAATTTAAAACATTTAATTTATTTAAAATAAACTCATTACATATAAATATAAGTAACTTTTTTTTTAATGAAAACCAGATTTTTAAATTGAGTGAGAAGAGTGGTGTTGCTTTATATTTTGCAAATCTCTGATGTCTGGTTTAGTAGAAGACAGCTGGGTTCCCACAGCCCTTCTGCATTCTGGCTGCCGAGAGACCACGAGTCACTCGAGCTTCTGGGCGACACCGCCCCCCAACACTCATGAGAGGGGAAGAGGCAGACAGATAGTACCTTACTAGCACTTTGAGGATAATTTGACCTTGATAACGCCTTGGGGAGGGTTTCAGAGACCCTGTCCACACTTTGAGAACTGCTCCAGGAAGCAAACCACTTTGGACCAACCTGTTGGTAACACCAGCCACCAAGAAATATATTTTTCTTGACTTTGCCCCAGTGGATGGCAAATGTTGATGGAGACACATTTGGTGGAGGTAAATATTATAAACCTTGTAGATGTTTTTTGGGTGGTTGATCAACTGATAACTCACCGATTGTAATTATTAGATGCTTACCAAATGCGTTACAGAGTGATGGCACTTGCTTTTCTGCTTCTTGGTATTTTATCTGCACAGATCTACTTTAATCTTAAAATCGTTTATCCCAGGAAGTCACCTGATAATCTGGGTTAAATGCATTTTTGTCTGTATAGTAGAATCGTTCCTTTGGGGGAAATTGTTTTTCTTTCAGTGATATTCACTCTAAATGGTATTCTTTGGTTCTTTCCTTGCTGAAACTCCTTCTGAACCTCTGTTTCTTTGCTTCGCTAGTACGCTGGGGAGGAGGAGGAGGAAGGGAGCGGCAGCAGTGAAGGATTTGACCCCCCTGCCACTGACGGGCAGTTCCCTGGCGCCCGGAGTCAGCTGCGCCGCCCCCAGTATCGCCCTCAGTACCGGCGGCGGTTCCCGCCTTACCACGTGGGACAGACCTCTGACCGCCGCTCCCGGGCCTTTCCCCATCCCAGCAGAATGCAGGTAACATTGCACCTAGGACCTCTCTTCAGCAGTCCTCACCCCTCCATCCTTCCTCTGCATCCTCTTCCTCCTCCTCCTCCAACACCAGCTGCCGGAAATAAAACCTTGCTTGTGGCTTCCCGATGCTCCCAGAGCGGGGGCAAGGCCTCCAGTCTGCTTTTGCAGAATGATCATTCTAGTAACACTTCTAAAGGCATGAGCCCAGGAGCCTTGCCTGTCACTGGGGACGCCGGTGGGTAGGGCATGGCTTCTAGCTTGTGGAAGAATAAAAGACATGAAGTGGAGACAGACAGTGTGTGTCAGAGCTCAGCTCTGAGGCCAGGCAGGCCTGGATGTGAATCTTGTCTTTGCTGCTTATTACCTGTGAGCTTCTGAGAGTCACTTGTCCATCCTTTAAATGGATAATTGCCTCCACCGTGGGGCTGTGATGGGTAAATCAAAGGTAGAGGCTAGCATGAGGCCCCCAGGATAGATAACAGCTATAAAGGCCTTAATTGAGATGAGAGAGTATCGATTTTTAAGAGAAGCTAAGATAGGATTGATTATTGATTTCTCTTTTTTCATTGCAAAATATTGATAGAGCTGTTGTGAACTTGACCTGTAATTAACAAGCCTTTTACCAATTTGGCAGTTCCCAGGAAATTTGGAAATCTTGGGATAGGACGTCACTTTCTTGACTACTGGCTACAACTTTTTTCTCTTAATGTCCTTGGTTTTTGTTTTTTGTTTTTCCACTAAGTGTTTTGACTGAACATTGTGTTCAGTCTGTTCTTTGCTCCCCTTCTCCTGGCCTACCATGCACGGCTGTGTTCCTTCCGCGTTGCTTCTTGTTTTCTGCCCTTCTACTCTGCAGCAGCTGTCCCTGACAAATGTGCTAAAAATAACAGGAGCCCTGCATACATGGAGAGACTGGGTGCCTGAGGCATAGTGGGTTTCTTTAGGGCAGACTCCAGGCTTCTAGGAAGTGAGGGCGGGAGGAGTCAGGGAGATGCAATACACATTTATTTTTAGGGCGTTAGTAGTGCCTTCCTGAAATAATCCTTGCTGTTTCACGTATACGTATGTGCTGTACTTTTTTGAGAATATGATGATTCTTTTCCAAACTGTTGGAAATGCAGTATATCTCACGTGAGGGGTTGAAGGTTCAGAGCGCAGGGAGTGTTGAGTGCCATGCAGGGCATCATTTCCAGAGGCAGGGTGAAAACTAATTTTGAAAATGTGTGTTTTTTCTGATCATTGCACTCAGTTGTTTTAACTTAGGTTGAAATTCTTACCCATTTCATAGTTGAAATATTTGTAGTCTTTGAGAGAAGGATTCTCTGACGGAGGAAAGGGAGCAACGTCGTTTGGCATCCACCAAGGACAGATGTTTGACATCAGTTCTTCTTCGCTTTCCCTGCAGCTTTAGGAAGTTGGCAGTGGTTTCCGTATTTTTGTTGTCGTTACAGATGAAAAGGTTTGAGTAGTTAAAAAAAAGTAGCCACTTTTACCTAAGGTCACATGGGCGAAAAGGGGCAGAGCTTGATTTAAACTTATTCTGTGTGTTTCAGTCTCTTCCCAGTCTAGTATTCTGGTGACTCCGCATCCTTTGTACATTTAATTGCTGTTTGTGTGTGTGTGTGTGTGTGTGTGTGTGTGTGTGTGTGTGTGTGTGAGAATCAAAGTTCCCGAAGAAGCAGCAGCTTTGCTCATTCAGAGAACCAAAGGGCAGCTCGTGTGCTGGGATGATAGGAGTGAAGAGGAGAGGGCTAGGAGGTGAGGTGAAGGTGACATCCTAGAGCAGCTGAAGTGAGCCTAGCAGACCACGAAAAGACCTACTGACCTACCCGAAATACGATAAAAAACTGGTTAAGGCAGGTAACGTAACTGAGAACTCATCGGACTGCTGGAGGAGTCGGCAGGAGGAGTCGGCCGACCCGCTCTAAGGATTTCCCTGTGGAGAGACGACCGTGGCATGGACTAGAGCTGCCACAGTGGAGGTGTGATAAGGTCAGATTTAGGACGTGTTTCAAACACAGAAGTGACAGCCTTTATGTTGGAGTGAGTGTGTGGCGTGAGGAGTGAAGGAAGCCTTTGTGACGAGACCCCGGGTTTAAGGGGAGAGGCAGGAGTCATCTGGAGGTCATCTTCACACAGGCAGTGTTGCCTCCAAGCGGAGACATTAAGTGGGCAGAAAAATAAAACAGTCGAGAGGTAGAAAGTGGCTTGGTTAAGAAGGTGTGATTTCAGTTAAGGTGGCTGACAAAGTCCTGGGTTGGATTTGGGGCGAGACCTAAAAGGAGCAATGGAGCGAGGCACTCACATGCTGGAAGGGCATGAGAGGCAGAGGGAAGGGCACGTACAAGGGTGAGGGCCGAGGGGAGCCCCAAGTGGAGGAGACCAGGCTGTGATCCACTTGTGGAGTCATCAAAACACACCCAAGGGCGTGGTGCTGGTGAGAGGCACTGTCGAACAAGTGAAACAGAGCATGGGACTGCGGTCTGGGGCACCCTGACGTTTCAGGATTGGATTTGGGAGGGGAGGAGTCTAGCTGAGGACTCGAGAAAGGGAGCAGGCAGGGAAACGTACTTCCAGAAGGGAGTGGGTGCTGTATTAAGTGCTGTGGGTCAGTGGAGGGAGTGAGGCTGAGACTTGATGAGTGGCTTTGGTACTCGGAGGTTAGTGGTGTGGTGAGGACAGAAGTCTGATTAGAATGAATTCAAGAAAAGCCGGAAGGAGGCAGCATACCGAGGAGGAAGGGGTATCACATTTCACCTTTGAGGAGGTTTCTGTGGTGGGAGAAGTGGTTTAATGTGTATGTCTGTGAGGGAGCTCAGGGAGATGGGGCACGGGCTGGGGGAGGGTGTGGGGCAGGGCAAGGGTTCTGTTTGATTTGATTTTGTTTTTACATTGAATGAATTCACTCCTGTTCTCCCTTACCCTTTCCCTCACCAACAGCTTACTTCTGAAGCTGTTAGATGGCCAGATCAAATATGCCACACACACGCACACACACACACACACACACATCCATATCCATTTATATGCGTGTAACTCAGGTGTTTGTACGTGCGTGTGTATTTGTGTGTGTTGTGTGCTTCTTATTTCTGTCTCCCAAAATGGCCTGAAGTCAATGACACCTTAATAGCATTAAGCATGCCTGGCCTCCAGTTTTTCATTTATAGATACCATTCCCCAATAAAAGGAAGCTCCTTTGGAGAAACAGCTGATTTCAGAGCCAGGCCAGAGAAAGCACAATATGAGCCTGGAACATCTTGTTGTGCCAGGAAGCACGGAAGTGCTCAGAGAATGCTGGAGCCGGGTCAGAGGGACCCGAGCCAGCGTGAAAGGGCTCCCACCGGCCAGTAATGAGAGTAACAGACTTTCACTCATGGAATAAAACAGAGAACCGTGCGATCTTTGCAGAGAGAAAGAAATACAGATACTGAATTTGAGGGGAAATGAGATACTTACAGACTTTGAACGTACTTCTTCACAAAATCCGCATAAATTACAAAGGGGGGGAGGGAAGAAACTCACAGCGAGGAGCCTTAACGCCATCTCAAGGTCAGTGTTGTCCATAACGGTGGGAAGTGAAACCAGGCGCCGTGGGACAGGGCGCAGTGAGAGGGGCTCAGTGCCCCTCTTGTGGCTTCCCTTCCAAAGGTGCGTAAACTAAACCACGAGGAAACGCCAAACAACCAAAACTGAGAGGTATTTTACAAATAAACTGGCCTTGTAGCCTTTGAAAGTGCCAAGGTCATGAAAGCCAGGTGGAGACCGAAGGACTGTTCCAGGTGGAGAGACAGCTCAGTCCAAGGTGTGGTTCTCCATGCGTCTTGTTGCTGTGAAGGGCATTTTGGGGACAAGTGGCAAGCCTGAATGGGGTCTGAGGGCTAGATCCTATACTTCCAAGTCTCCTGTAAGTTTGTGATTATTTAAAGAAAAAAGTTGGAGAAGATGGGTGCTATTTCAGCTCATTTCTATGCCTGGGTGGAGATGATGGCGGGGAGAAGGGAACTGACGTCCAGTGAAAGGGGCGGAGTTGAAGGCTCAGGTAGGCGAGAGAGGTGGTCGGTCGGCTTTGGCTTTGAGCGTGGACCACTTAATCAGTGTAATGAGAGAAGGAAAACAAAGGCAGGTAAGTTGGTAGATTTGATAGTTAACGTGGAAATTCTTCTCTGATTGCTTCTCTTTTCTTGGTGAAGTATGGAGAAGGAAGGGATATTCATTTTGAGGCGGAAAAAAAAGGTTGAGATGTGGCTGTATTGTAAGAATTTCAGAGATTGCTGTTCGGATTTTTTGTTAGTTTTTTCATTCTTTCTTCTCTTGGAAGTTCTGCAGTGAATTAATTTTACCCCCCCAGCTTAAAATAAATTTCTCAAGGAAGTATGTTTTATTTTATTTTTTTAAAATGTTTTACTTAAGTAAAGAATGTAAATAGATAAAAGGAAAAAAATAGTGAAAGGAAGAAATCTGGTGAAGGTGTGGTTAGGAGGCGCGGGAGAACCTTTGAGTGGAGAAGGCATTACCGTGTTGAGGGGACACCCTGTCTGCAGGATCGGTGCGTCTGAGTTGGAAAAGATTGAAGAGATTCTCATTGCTCCAGTGAGAATATCATTCCTTGTCCTTTTAGAATAGAGGTTCTCTTTCAAGAGATGTGTGGAACACTTCAAAGTGTTTAATATTTTAAAATAGAATTAGGTGCACTGGGATCAGGCAAAATACTGTCTAGTGGGAGAGAATCTTTCTTTCTCTCCTGTCTTTCACAAAGATCCAATCAGTGCGTAGCTCCCTGTTAGAGTTGAGAGTTCCCAGCTTTGTAATGAAACCTTCTATTTTTTTCCTTTAAAAAAAAAAATTCTGAACGCAGCTGTGTGCCGAATCTCTTCTGTCCTGTAGCTTGACGCTCTCCTTGCCCCCTTCTAGGCTGGTGAGATTGGGGAGATAAAGGATGGAGTTCCAGACGGAGCACAACTTCAGGGACCAGTCCATCGGAATCCGACTTACCGCCCGAGGTTCCGTAGGTATGTGTTTCCTACTGACGGCGACTGGCTGAAGGACTTGGGAGTGACAGTGGGATGGAGGCGGAAGTTGTGGGTCAGCTTTCTGGGTTTATTATGCAACTGAAGATGCTGCTGCTTTGACCTTACGTCCAGGTTTGGGGTGGGACTCTGGGGTGTTTTATTTTAGATGGCTGTGTGACGTTTCCCCCTACTTAACAATTAGAATTTTTTAAGTTATCCCTGCACCAAAGCATTATTTGTTTCACGTGATATAAATTAATGCTTAATTTTTCTTATGCTTAATGAGACAAACAGAAATTAATTGATGGGTAGTGCTACAAACGGAGGAAGAATTGAGTGCCAGGGAGTATCTGGGATACTGAATACTCTGATAGCCGAGGCAGTCTGATACAGGGTTACATCAGGATACAGATGAAATTTGGTCTGTGTTTAAATTCCCACCCTACAATTACTTTGGCAAGTTTCTAGAATCCTCTTAGACTTAGTCGCCAGGTTTATAAAATGGACAATAAGCAGTATTCTACAGTTGTCAGTAGGGTTCAATGCACTAAGGCATTTACGACAATCAGTCCGGTGCCTGGTCTAGAAAGCCCTCAGTAAATACCGCTTATTGTTACTACCAGCGATCTTAGTGTTAGTAAGGGAGTGTTATTTTATTTCTGCTTTATCCCCTGTGATGACTGAATTGGGCTAGACTCCCTAAGTTCTTTTAAGCTTTTTTATATTATATAAGCCTTCCTGTTTCCTCACCCTACCCTTGATGTAAGTAAAAAAAATAGAGCTTCATTCATACCACCTCAGGGTTTGGCAGCGTGGGTTTATTGAGAGGAGAGTGAGTGTATGGTTCTGGGAGAGGATTTGTACCACTCTGCATCTTTTTTTCTCATAAGATTCATTTCAGTTTTAGACGTAATCCTTCTAATGATTTATTAGGATTTTGGAAATAGAAGAGGCTTCATAGAAATGTCTTAATGAAAACAGAAAAAAGACGGTAGCATACACGAATCCCAGCTCTGTGAGTCCCGAGCTGTGGGACTCTGGGCTCTTTGACCTATAAAAGCAATAATCCAGTACGTTTCAGCCAAATACTTATCCTCTCTAAACTTCCTGGTTTTCTCTCTACAAATCTTAACTCACAGAATTAGTGCTGAAATTGAATTAAATATTTAACACGAAAACATCCCAGCACAGGCTTTGGTACAAAGTGAGTGATGCTAGTTTTCTCCCCATGTTCAGTCCCCTGAGTCTCCCCGACACACGGTCCTCGGAGGGCAGGGACCAGGCCATTTTCTTTCTTAATCTTCCCATCCTCAGTGCCCGCCAGAGGGCCTGCCAGGACCTTGCTGTGTTCAGCATACGTTTGTTCACCACAAACAGGAGTCCGGGTGAAGGGGGAAAATGATGGAAAAGCAGTTTTTTTTACACCTTGTTCCCTTTGCCGCATTAGTCTGTGTCTAATTCTAGCAGTGAGTCCCAATCCCTTGACTTGGTAACCTTTGAGAATAAAACCTCACGTTCCCAAGGACCCCGTCCCATTGCTCGTGTCCTCTGTTCTCTCGTGTTCCCTGCTCCAGGGGCCCTCCTCGCCCACGACCCGCCCCAGCTGCTGGAGAGGCTGAAGATAAAGAGAATCAACAAGCTGCCAGTGGTCCCAACCAGCCGTCTGTTCGTCGTGGATACCGGCGCCCCTATAACTATCGGCGCCGCCCCCGCCCTCCGAACGCTCCTGCACAAGATGGCAAAGAGGTGCGTGAAGCCAGCCAGTTGGAGGGGAGGCGGCCAGAGCATCCTTAACCGTGTCCAACTTCAGTATCCCTTCTGAGAGTGCTTTTGTAATCTGAAAACTGAGACTTCAGATACATATAATATATATAATATTTTTATATATAGTTAACATTTTTCTTAAGATCCGTGTATATGTATGTGGTGGAGGGGATGCCCTGCACATAACACAGATCAAATATTTGAATTCAACTAATTAGCCGTACTAATGGGGACTCAGAGCTGAAGCATTCAGGGCTCTCTGGACAAAGGACAGCACTTACAGAGAGCCTGTCAACCTCCCAGCATGTGTTGAAAGCAACTATATAATTTTTTACGGCTTTTTGTTCAGGGGAGTAGTGGGGCTTCGTCGCCATTTAGAGGCCATTTTTCTCTGGTTCTAATTTTTGACGCATACCTTAGCATCGTTAAGATTTTGCACAGTGCTTTACCTTCACAGGCAGGAAGATTCCAACTTTAGAGATTTTAGCCTTGGACCTTCCACTGCCATCTGAATTGATTTGTTTCTGGGTTGTGGTTTTGTTGTGTGTTTTAGACCAAGGCAGGCGACGCGCCATCTGAGAACCCCGCTCCGGCCACCGAGCAGAGCAGTGCTGAGTGACAGCAGGCTCCCCAGGCACCTCACCACCTGCAGGTAGGACCGCTGCGCCTTTCACACAGCGCTGCCTTCTCCACAGTTGCGCCGACTGGCCGACACTGGTTCTGAGATGCATCTGGGCCAACCTCCCGTCTCCATCAGGATGCTGGAGAAAGAGCGGTTTCGGTGGTGGTATTGGTGGTCAGCCTCCCTGAGACTGACCTGCTTTTGCCAAGTTTTAGGGGCATAAACACGCAGACAGGGTTAAGGAGAGTCAACTTCTTTTTTCTAGATAGACAGTTGTTAACTATTAATACCACTTAAGAAAACTTCTGAAAAGTTTTACCTTTGTGACACCTAGTGGCCAGTTTGACCATTTAAAGGCCTCATTTGAGGAACAGGACTGTGATCCGTGGAACAAACCAGAGTGGTTTTCCCTTCCCCTTTTCCTTTGATAGCCACCACCATTTATTTTGAGACACTGCATGTGGCGCGTGAGAGCCGGGTTTATGTGTGCAGTGCAGGATCTGCTCGTGCCTGAGTGGTCGCCAGCAGTTGCTTCATCCTCGGCCTCAGGAATGTCTGCTGCCCGTAAGATGAGGTTGCTCGCCAGACTTGCCCACTGCGGCCGCTGCACGCATCTAGTGCAGTGCCACGTACGATGTACTTAAGCAGGGCGTGGGGAAGGATGGCCGCTCCGTAAAAGCCAGCTTGATTTTGTTCATTGTTGCTTCCTGCTTTTTTCTATCGTCTTGTTAAAGATCTTGGAAATTGCATTTATACAGGTAGACATATACTAGAAAGACTGACTCAGTTATGGAGCCAGTCTTCAAAGAATTTAGAAGCCGTAGTTGGTTTCATTCTAGATTTTTCATCCAGTAAGTCCTGAGACTCTAATTTTTCAGTATTTCTTAATTGTTGCCCTTTCCATTAAGTAAATAAAGAATTAGCTGTTAGTTAAAAGAGATGTTGTAAAGTTCATAGTCTCAGTGTTATTTTTCCAAAAATTAAGATTTCATAAAGTTTTGCGATCATTATTAAGTTTCTACTTTAAAAAATTTTTCATTTAATTATTTATTTAGTGGGGGGGTAGTTAAGTTTATTTATTTATTTTTAGAGGAGGCTCTGGGGATTGAACCTAGGACCCTATGCACACTGGTCGTGCGCTCTACCACTTGAGCTATACCCTCCCCGTAAGTTTCTACTCTATAAATGCTGTCTGCTTTTATATGCAGAGATTTGGGATTTAAATTAGCCTTTCACTGGTGACCATTTGCTATGCTGAGAATATTCTGTTTTATTTCTGGGTAGCATGGAAAGTTTATCATAGAAATAAATTCCATGTTCGACTTGCTTGCATTTGCTGACAGAATTATGTGTCAGTTATTTGGTCATAACCTTTTATTTAGTAACATTATTTCCAGGTATTTTCTCTAAGGAAATAAATAATCCAAAATACAGGAAACATATTTCTACTATTTGTAGTCTAATATTGGAGAAGTGGTTAATATTGTGGTATATTCATATGAGGAGATACTGTACAGCCATTAAAATGCTTATGAAGAGTCATCAATGCTATAGTGTCATTTATTTGAAAAGGCTTCATGTTGGTAATTTTCTTTTATATAATTTTACAGAATTTTTACTATTATGTCCTGACTGTTCTGGTTTTTTAAAATATTTAAAGGTTTCCATTAAATTAATGTTTTAGTTTGCAAATCTATAAAAGATACACATGTAGATTTTGTTTAGAGCTTTTGAAATACTGCTTTTTGAACTACATAATTGTTTTGTATTTTTTGCCTTTTTATGCTTTAACTCTCGGTCATTGTGCCACTCTTTATAATTTCGATTTGAATTTTTTCCAGGTGACCTAAGAAATTAATGACCATTCAAAAAATAAAACTAAGCAAAAAGCAGAGCACGACCTTACCAACACCAAAGAAACGTCCAAGCAATAAAGTGGAAGACTAGTAACCAAGATGTGGACATTAGAATGTTTACTATTGTTCTTGACAAGACAAACAGCTACACAAGGAAAACGTCAGCCGATGTCTCCAGCAAGCTGAGACCCTGGGAATGCCTGCACAGAGCAAGAGAGCAACCTCCCCGCTTTCAGCAACCACTCGGTTTATTATTATTTTTTCTGGTTTTTACTGTTTTGGTAATATGAATTGAAAGAGGAATTATTAATACCACATGGGGAGACCCCCCCCAACCAAAGAAATCTGAAATATATAGTAAATGCTTTTTTCCTTTTTTGTTCATTTTGGATGCTGGTGCTAAACTTCCAAGTGTCGTGATTTAAAAAGAAATTTTATGCCCTTCTTATTTATTTCTAGGATGAGGGGAGGGTAACATTTTGCTTTCTGATGTGACTCTCTTTGAAAATGTGCAGTCTGAAGTTCCTCAAAAATAAAATTTTTACCCTTAAAAGGAAAGGATGTATAACTCAAGTCTGTTTTCCTACCTCAGCGTGTGCTTCGTCTTTTGTCCTCGCCCCATTCACTGAACAGCAAGCGCACAGCCGAACGTCCAGGTGGAGCTGCGCTGTGTGATGGGCGCGGGCGTTGGAGCTGAGACCTTGGGGAAGGGGGTTCTTCTTGGCACCAGCTCAGGGCTGCGCCCGGCAGGAGGCGCGCTGGGCTTGCTGCTCCGCGCCTCTGGCGTCGTCGTCGCTGAGGGGACTGGTGGCGCGCAGGCGATCAGCCTCCTTCAGCGGAGGAGTTAGCAGCGCTGACATCCCTGAACTGGCACCCGCGGAGGTTTTCAACACCAACTGCAGCGCCGGGCTTGTCTACGTATGTCTTTCAGAAAAGAGAAAGGGGGCCTCGTTTCAAACGCACTTCAGATTTCTTCCCCCAGGGGTTAGCTGGGTCCCCGGCTGAGCAGCTCTGCAGGGTGTGTGAGTTCTGTGTGGGTACTCCTCAGACCCACCGCACCTTGCAGATGTATTCCTCAACTCAAGTGCACGTGGAGCCTCGGTTTGTGCCCAGTGCCACTCTAGAGGCACAAACCAACAAAAGACCTCGGTCCCCCTGAGCTGTGTCTTAGTGAGTGAATGAGAGAATCAACAGATATGTAAACACATGTGACATGTAGTGTCAGATGGCAGTAGATGCATAAAGAAAAAACATGGCAAAGGGTGGAGATTGGCATAATTGTGTGAGGTGTGTTTATTTTAAATGGGGGGGAGGTGTCTCTCCTATGTGATAAAATATGTAAATGTTGTCCTATGGTGAGGGATCAATACCATTTGAATATCTGGACAGAAGAACATTCCAGGCAGAGGGAGCAGGTGCAGTCGCTCTCGGGTGGGACCGTACTTGGCCGGTTTGAGACGTGGCCAGCTGGAGAAAATGGGTTATTCAAGAGCTGTATTGCTTTGCAAGTTTAGAAGAGTCAAAATTGATAATATGCACAAGGCAAAAATATTCAAAGGTATATAAAAAAAGCATGAAATAAATCTCCCATCTCAGGGTGTGTTGCAGGTCAGGGACTACTGTAGTGGCTGGTGACCGTTCTTGTAGTGTCAGATGGGGAGCGACAATTAGTTGGCAGTGTCCTTTCCTGAGAGTGCCCGAGACGCCCCGTTTAGGTGGCGGGCATTGCGGCAGGGACTCTATCACTGCCTCTGTCCACAGCTTCGTCAACAGCTTCTGTTCCCCGGTGCCCTGCAGACCTCCTCTCGGAAGCCTTGGGGGCTTGTGAATGTCTTCCACTGGTGGCTCCCTGCTGCCCTCTTATGGTGAAGTTGGGTTGTTTTCAGTTAAATTGGAAGAATCTATCTGCCTCGCCTTAGTGTTAAATTCTTTTGAAACAATTCCAAAGCAATGTTACTCAAGGTCTATTGCAGATTTTTGTTTTGTTTCATTTTTCTGTTTTGAGAAATAACTCGACCAGTTCTGCTTTTACAGCCGTCTTTCCCTAAGACTCAGCTACAAGCCCTCAGCTGAAGGACTTTATAAAGAGACAGACACAAAACTGAACATCAATCTATTCTTGTCATTGGGCAAAGCCTTCTTGCCCCGACTCTTTCCTTACAATGAATAATTTCCCAGGGAGTTCTCCATGCCTCACGTCAATAGATTTCAGGAGTGGCCACCCCACCGGTCTTCAAGCTGGAATTCCTACTCAGAGTTGTTAGAATCAGACAGGACAGAATGTACTAAACAACACACGAATGGGTGGCTGTTGTAGGAATTTAGAGGAGAGTAGGATCTGGTAGAGGTGTATGTGGACCAAACAACAGAATGAAGAGGCCCCTAGTGTTTATTTCAGTGTGACTTCCCACCGTTCAGTACTTAACATGGGCACAGCAGAAAATGGACAGTCAATAAATGTGCCGATTGAATTAACGATGAGGTAGAAATAACCCGGCAGGGATGGGTGGACTAAAGCATTGCTGAAAATGAGTCAGAGGGCCAGAAGTTTGAGACAGAGGTAGCTGAAATTATAAGGGAATGAACACTTGAAGAGAAAAGAGAAGTAAGGGGTTATCTAGTCACCTTACTCGTGCATATACGTGTGGGAACAGTCACACATGTAGACATCCTGTTTATATCTTCTGTTTAACTAGGATTCTCTATCCCGTACGTATGTAGGTGTTTTTGTGTCGGAGCATTGTTATTTCTAGAGTTTTCTCTATCTCATAAATTTTAAAAATCATTTGTTTGAATTGTTCATTAAAATTGGAGGATAAAATTTTGAATTTATCTTCCTTCTGTCTGTCTATGTATCTATGTATCTATCTAAATTTCTAGATCCTAGAGGTTATAAATTCTGTGACTATAACAGCTCTTTACAATAACTAGATTTTTAAACAAGTTTCTATATCAGGTTGGGTATCTAGCAATATGCTAGGGTCCTGCAGTGACTGCTATAATAAGTAAGCCACAGTCTATGACTTCAAAGAGTTCAGAGTTCTTGGGGAGGTAGAGTAAGGAGATTACATAATATGAAAATCAGATCAGTTCCTTTGGCTTTTATTTATCAATTACGATATAAAACATGAGAAGAACAATTGACTGATGAGATTTTATCCTTTCTTTTTTATAAATTGAGGTAGAGCTCACATAATGTAAGATTAACCACGAGCCATTCTTAAATGTACGATTCAGTGGCATTCAGTATGGTTCATCCTATTTTAAAGAGCTCCAAAGGAGACAAAAATAGCAATAGCGCAGACTCTAGAGAACTGAAGTAGCTCACTCTCTAAATACGCCACGTTACATGGCACCCAAATTGTTTCTGTTCTGACGATGTCCATTTCTGCTCGGTGTGCGCTCAATGCTGGGCACGCTGCTCATCCATTCAGCCTATGACCTATATGCCTTTAATAGAATTTGCATAAGGGGTTAATATCTGATTTAGAATTCTCCCAATGGTGTATTTTCTTTGGTGTTTCTTACGACTGTAAATTCCATATGGGCACGTAACATAACTATCGTGTCCATCACTGTATCTCTAGAAGAGAGCCCAGCACAGAGATTGTTTTAAAAGCATATATGAATGATTCATTACCTGCTCCCTGGATTCTTATTTTCACTCACTCCATATCACTTCCCTCATGTCATAGCAGTGGTCATATTCTCTGGTGCACCCAGCAAAGGCTTGGAATTGCCATTGTCCCTGGAGCTAAACGTCAAATTCTGACCGTTTTGCGCACTGATGACGGCAGCTGTGGTTGGGTCGCACGAGAGGTGGCGCTGTTGCGCTTCATCATGACGGCATCGGCACCGGGACGCGCGGCCCCTTCATACCCGTCTAGCAATCGCTAGAGAAGGAAATGAACAAGTTGATCGGCAGCAAGTCCAGCTTTTACAGTTTCGGCAGAGGTTTCCCGCTGGCTCATGTGTGGTGAGTCCCGGAAACCTCAGTGCCCACAGACTTTCCTTTGTGGGAGCCCGCTCGAACTCCATCCTTCGCCGGCAGCCACGCCCCACAGTGGGAAGGAGGGACTGAAAAGCATTTCCTTTAGGCAGGTACAACTTGCCCTGCCCAAAACGGCCTTTTTTTTTTTTTTTTTTTCCCTCCCTTTACCTGGCTGGGCCGGTTTCATCTGAAATACAGAGTGACCGGAGGAGGGACACGGTAGTGAAAGGGGTTTGGGGGCATGAAGGGTGGAAGGGGATTGCAGTGATGCAGCTAGGTGTGGACTTAGACATTTGGGAAGAAACAGAGAGAGGTGGCCGGTTGTGGGATGGTTGCGAGTGGCAGTTTCTATTTTTTGTGAACAAAAACGATCACCAGGTGAATGAAATCTGCGAATCTGTTATTTCTTTGGAACAAGCGTCTTGTAGGTTTTGGCTTTTTTTTTTTTTCCTTAAGAAAAATTAAACTTGCCTCAGCAATTCTGGCAAGAAGAGAGGCAGCCGGAAAGCTAAAGGATGAGCAGTCTGTGTGTGTTCCTGGAGAAGAGGCAATCAGAGAGGGGGACAGAAACAAGCAAAGACAGGAATAACTTGTCACAGGACGCTACAGACGCTCAGATGTGTGGCCCTGGGCTCACTGCTCTCTGCTTCAGCATCCTTATCTGTTAAGTATAATTAATAATGTAATTACCTCATAGGGCTGTTGTCATATCTAAATGAGGTAATATCTGTAACCATGCTTAAAAATTTTAGTGAGATATGCTGTTCTTTGTTCACGGAATTTCGGTTTTCTTAATTTGTCTTCTCTCTCTCTCTTTTTTTTTTTTGCTTCTTTATTGAAGTATAGTTGCTTTACAGTGTTATATTAGTTTCAAGTGTACAACACAGTGATTCAGCATTTTTATAGATTTTACTCTATTAAAAGTTATTACAAAATAGTGGCTATAATTTCCTGTGTTGTACAATATATCCTTATCGCTTATCTATTTTATACAAAGTAGTTTGTATCTTTCAATCCTCTACCCCTATCTTGCCCCTCCCCCTTCCCTGTCCCCACTGGTAACCACTAGTTTGTTTTCTATATCTGTGAGTCTGTTTCTGTTTTGCTGTATACATTTATTTTTTAGATTCCACAAATGAGTATGAATACAGTGTTTGTCTTTCTGTCTGACTTATTTCACTATGCATAATATTCTCTAGGTCCATCCATGTTGCTGCAAATGGCAGAATTTTATTCTTTGTTATGGCTGAGTAATATTCCATTGTGTGTGTGAATATATATTCCCCTGTAATTTTGATGACTATCTTTAGTGTTATATTTGGATTTCTTTGTGTGTGTGTGTGTGTGTATGTATCTATTTTAGGTTTTTGTTTTGTGGTTACCATGAAGTTTACACATAGCAACTTTACATGATTTTTTAAAGTTGATGATAACAAGTTAAAATGCAACCCTGCATTTATCACCTCTCCCCAACACACGTTGAATGTTATTTACACCATATTTTATGTCTTTTTGTTTTGTATATTACTTAACTATGTATTGTGGATATAGATGCTTTTACTAATTTCATCTTTTAAACTTCCTACTGGCTTTATAAGTGGTTGATCTGTTATCTTCACTGTATATTTGCCTTTACCAATGAGATTTTTCCTTTCATCATTTTCATTTTCTAGTTGTGGTTCTTTCTTTTCTGCTTAATGAAGTATTTTTACCATTTCTTGAAAAGCTGGTTCAGTGATGCTAAATTCTTATAGCTTTTGTTTGTCTATAAGTATCTCTTTTTCAGAACTGAATGATGGTCTTGCCAGGAAGAGTATTCTTGGTTATAGGTTTTCTCCTTTCACTATTTTAAATATATTATGCCACTCCCACCTGGTCTGCAAAGTTCCTGTTCAAAAGTTAGGTGATAGTCTTACAAGAGTTCCCTTGTACATGGTAATTGCTTTTCCCTTGCTGCTTTTATGATTCTCTCTTTAATTTCTGCCATTTTTATTATATAATGTGTCATGGTGTGGCTCTTTTTGGGTTTATCTTGTTTGGGACTCTCTGTGATTCCTAAACCTGGATGCCTCCCCCCACCCCGTTTATGGACGTTATCAGCTGTTATTTTTTTCAGTAAGTTACGTGCCCCTTTCTCTCTCTTTTCCCTTTCTGGGACCCCTATAATGTGAATGTTAGTACACTTGATGTTTTCCAAAGGTCTTTTAAGCTAACTTTATTTTGTTAAAATTATTTTTCTGTTTTCTGTTCAGCTTGGTTGATTTCCACTACTCTGCTTTCTTTTTTTTTTTTAAATTCTTAAAAATTTTTTTTTAAATAGAGGTACTGGGGATTGAACCCAGGACCTTGTGCATGCTAAGCATGTGCTCTGCCACTGAGCTATTACCCTCCAACCTACTCTGTCTTCTAGTTTGCTAATCCATTCCTCTGTATCACTTAGTTTACTATTGATTCCTTCTAGTATATTTTTTATTTTAGTTATTGCATACTTCAGTTCTATTTGGTTCCTCTTTGTATTTTCTAACTCTTTACTGAAATTCTCACTGTGTCTATGCATTCCTCTCCTAGTTCATTGAGCATATGATCTTCACCCTGAACTCTTTTTTGGATATATTGCTTATATCCATTTCCCTTAGTTCTTCTGGGTTTTCACCTTGTTCCTTCATTCGGAATGTATATCTCTGTCACCTTATTTTGCCTAACTCTCTGCTTTTATTTATATGTATTAGGTAGTTTGTTTATACTTTCTGATCTTGGAGAAGTGGCTGATATAAGAGCCATTTAACTCTGCTCACTAGAGTTAAATGCTTTAAGGGTGCCCCCGTGTGGGCTCATGGGACCTTCCGTTGCGGTGAACTGACTACTGTGGGTGAGCTGGTAGGTGGGTCTTGCCCTAGCCCATTTGGCTGCCAAATCCTGCCTCGTTTGGAGGATGCGGGCCCACTGGTTGTTGTGGCTGGGTCCTAGGGTGGTGGCTTTGGGGCTTCGGTGGGGAGAAGTCCCGGGGCTGGTGCCAGCTTGCTGTCGGGTGGGCGGGGCTGTGACCCCATGTGGCTGGTTGCTTGGCCCATGGAGTCCCCAGACTGCTGATGATCAGCCAGTGGGCAGGTGAGCCCCTGGTGCTAATGAGCTAGCGGGAGGGTTCCAAAATGCTTCTTGCCGGCACCAGTGTCCTTGCGGTGGCACAAGCGCCCCACAGTGACCACTACCAGCATTATATCCCCAGAGGGAGTCCCCATTGCCTTTTGGGGAGGCTCTCCAAGATCAGTACATGAGTCTAACTGAGGCCCCTTTCAAATGACTGCCTCTGCGCTGGGTCTTGGAGCATGTGAGATTTTGTGTGCGCCCTTTAAGAGTGAGTCTTTTTTTCTTACAGCCTTCCAGCTCTCCCTGTGCAAATCCTACTGGCCTTCAAAGCCAGACATTCTGGGGGCCAGTCTTCCTGGCGCAGGAACCCCAAGCTTGGGAGCCCAGTGTGGGGCTTGGAATCGCACTCCTTGGTGAGAACCCGTGCAGTTGTTATCACCCTCCAGTTTGTGGGTTGCCCACGCAGGGTTGTGGGTCTTGACAACGCCGTTTTCTGCTCCTCCTGCCCATCTCATTGTGGTTCCTTCTTTGTATCTTTAGTCGTGAAAAAAATCTTTCCTTCTTGACTTCAGGTCATTCTCATCGATAGTTGCTCTGTAAATAGTTGTAATTTTGGTGTGCCCATGGGAGGAGGTGAGCTCAGGCTCTTTTACTCCACCCTCGTGGTCACACCACCTCAATACAGCCAGCTCTTAACAACAGCATGATCATAGCAACTTGAAGATAGTGATTAAATTTTTTAGACCTACACTTTTAGAATTCTCAGGTATAAATTACTGGCAAAAATGATAAATGAAAGGGAAATGTGTTTTAAATTTTTCTTTTACAGCTGTTAACTACTTACAGCTTCGGTCATAGTAAAGTACCCCATTTTATATACTTAACAGTGGTTCTTAAAGTTGTCAGGTAACAAAATACATAGAAATATGGAGATGCTTCCAGAACATTGGTCTAACTTAGAATTATTATATGTATAAAATTCTAGGCTATGTTAGAATTCTACTAACAAGAGTTTGTAGCAGATGCTAAAGTTTAAGAAAAAAATGTGTTTCAAAGTGTACATTGTAGCCATAGGGAAAAAAATCTCAGTAATACATATATAATACTCATATTTTAAGCCAGTTAGCTTCCTGGAAAAAGCTTCAAAACGATTACCTTTCATCTTATTATCAATTTTGAATGATTTAACCAAACGTACTGTGTTGTTGGGTAAATGTGGGCTGTTGCATTGAACAATCCAGGAGACATCATTAAGGATGAAAAATAGTTGCCAAAGAGGATCATTTGGAGTTCAGAGAGGATGATCCTAAGCACCTTTTTTTCCCCCTGACAATAAGGAGCTGTCAGGACCAATTGTATGTCAAAGCCACCCCTAGTTTGTGTCATTAGAATAAACTCCTCCAAAGTTCCTTTTAAGTCAGATGGGTTGGCTTTGCCCCGACAAGGAAGGCTGCTGCCGACCTCTGCCTAAGCGCCGTGGGACGCCTCGCAACCTGCGCCCAGAGCTGGTACTGCTTCTGGCTAGTCAGATGCTACAGAAGCAGGAAAGGACCTGTTTATCTGAGCAGAAGAAGTGACAAGCCTGGCATGTGGTTCAAGGAAGGGGGAGGGGAGCTGAGGGAATGCTGAAAATCTCTCTTGACTGCCTCATTTTCCGTCAGATCTGTAGGTAGAATCCACAGCTCCAGCCAGTCTGGTCTGAAGCTGCCCTGCCCCCACCTCTGTGGTCTCTTCTCCGCAGGTCTCAGGGCCTGACCCCTTTGGTGTTCCTTGGGTTTCTTTGGGTTGTGTCTGAGCGTGAGCCAAAAGGAGTTTCGGTGGAGGAAGAAATAAGCAGACTGTTCAGTAAAATGATCCTGAAGCCCTGCAATGGCAGCAGGGAAAGCACAGCTGGAATGCGAAGTCTTTTCAGCCTTGGAGGTGTCTGTGACAGACACCCCGAGGTCCATCCAGGCACCTGTCAGCCCAAGGGCCCGGCAGGCAGGAGAAACTAGGAGAGTCTGGGCACACTATGAATGCTAAGACCTAGGGATCTTCCTCCTTGTCCTCACCGCCCCCAAAACTTAACCTAATAAACAGAGACCCCATATCCAGTCTGCCTTTTGAAGGTGGAAAACTGTAGTGAGAGAGCACCCGATGGACAATCAGGATGCACGATGCAGGTCTTAGCCTAAGCGCTAATTAGCTGTTGGAACACTCTTAAATTCTGTGCTCAGTTTCTCCGCCATCAGAAAGTTATGGAGGTAAGTGTTTTTATTTTTTGGGTGTTGCTTTCAAGGGGCTCGTCTGGTGGTCCCTGTTTAGAGTTCTATGGAGTTTGGGCGGCATCTCACGGTGTCCTTGTAAAGCAGAATGAGAAACGGAAGGCACGGTTGCTGTTTTTATAGTTTCTTTAGCGGGCAGGTGTGACTGCGTTGGCACAGAAGGTACAGTGCTGGTTTCCTCATGCACAGCGTGCGAGGAGAACGGCTTTTTGACACTGAAAGTTGAACCTGCTGTGTTTGCATCCTCTCTTGAAGCCTAAAGAGCTCCCATAACACCAAGTGACCTTGATTTCGCTCCCTGTCTTTTCTTGTCCTCACCCGTTCCACTCTTAGGATGGCCTGATAACGGATTCATGATCAAGGGTCCCACGCCTGATTAGATCTAATTGATTTTCTGACCCTCGGCAATTCATGCTTTCACTTAGGTCTTAGTTTCCACATGCGACATGAAGTTGTTAAAATAGCCATGGATTATTCTGAAGGGGCTTTCTGTTATAAAAGCGAAGACAACTTTAAAGAATATTCCCACTTTGCACAATTGGGAAGAAAGAAATGCAGATTAACCAAAGGTGAATGTACAATTGTCTATAAATCACCTCCCTTTGGCCACCTCCACCTCTAGCTTTCCAGCTCTGCTCTTCTTGGGCTGATGCTGAAATCGATTATTTTTAATTCACCAAGTTAATATTGACTGGGAAATAGAGGCAACCGGACTTAAAAATAGAAGTATAAACTTAGGTTATCTACAAACAGATGAGCAATAAAGATTTGACAGTATATCGGCAAGGCCACAGGCTGTGGGTTTATAGAGATTCAGATAGTGAGTGAGATAAATCGCCCACAGAAAGTTTGCTGAGACCTGAGCTAGAACTCTGTGCTAGACGGGAAACCCCGTATCTCCAGACCTGAATTACGGGGTTAACAGCGATATTGGGGGCTGTATCTTTGTGGCTTTTATTTAAACCTCGATCAAACCTACTTTGTGTGCCCAGGGAGCAGTAATTTGTGTGTGTGTGTGTGTGTGTGTGTGTGTGTAGGTTTGCAATATAGAAACATTTATGCTGATAGGAATTTAGAGACATTACTCTTTGGATGTCCTCTCTAGTCCCACCCGTTCATGGCAACCTAAGAAATTCAGACCAACTCAGGACTGTCAAAGAAAATAAAGAGGGTTCTGACGCTGGGAGCTATCGAACGCGGAGCCGCATAGTCTGTGTTCTTATCCAGATGTGAGAAAGACCCGTCGTGAGCTTGTGTTACCTTATAGGGCACGTCTGACCAGCCTTTAGGAGGCGTGGACTGTCCACCCTGTTCTGGAACTGATTTTCTCAGAGGCAGAACGCTCTGTGGTATCATCAAATCGTACACAAAGTCTGATGTAACCTTTAGAGGCCATGGAACTGTCAGTGTTACCGTCAGCAACAAATGAGACTTATACACAGAAAACTACAAGATATCACTGAAAGAAATGGAAGAAGAGCTTAGTAAATGGAAAGACACCCTGTGGGAAGTAGGAGGACCTAATACCGTTAAGAGGGCAGTACTCCCCAAGTCAATGGACGTTGTCAATGAAATCTCTCCCGGAATTCTAGGTGGCCAAGCAGATTCTAAAATTCACATAGGAAGGAACACAAGGGACTTAGAATATTCCAAACAATCTTCAGAAAGAGAATAAAGTTGTAGGACTCCTAGTTAATAATTTTAAAACTTACTCCAAAGCTACAGTAATTAAGACCCTGGGTTATTGGCATAAGGAATAAGGGGAGTCTGGACTTCAGACTCTGGGCCTTGTACCAGCGGACCCCAACTTCCAGGCCTGCAGCCTCAGATGGGGTGACAACACCAGATTTCCTGGTTCTCCCGCATACAAACGGCGGGTGGTGGGACTTCTCAACCTCCAGCTTCTTGTGAGCCAATTCCTGTAATAAATCTCCTTTTACATATGTCTTTCTACATATATCCTATGGGTTCTGTTTCTCCAGAGAACCCCGACTAATACAATGAATGAAACCTGACAACTTGCTAAGTGAAAGAAGCCACAGAGGGTGACAAAGTGTATGATTCCATTTATGTGAAGTATCCTAAATAGGCAAATCCATAAAGACAGAAAATAGATTAGCGATGCCTAGGGGCTTGGGGCGGGGAGGTGGGAATTGGAGAGTGACTGCTATTGATTCAGGGTTTTTTTTGGGGCGGTAGTGATGAAAATATTCTAAAATTAGATAGCAGTGATGGTTGCACAACTTTGTGAATAAAAAACCACTGAATTGTACACTTCGAAAGGGTGCATTTTATGGTATATGAATTGTAGCTCATTCAAATAAGACAAACTCAAAAGCAATAGTAAAGGTAATTCTGATTATGAAAAAAAGAAAAAAGGATTTTTGAGAATCTGCTAGGGAGGCAGAATAGTACAATGCAAGAACAGATTTTAAAGCCACAAGACCTGGGTTGGAACTCCAAATCCCTACTTACTAGCTGTGTGATCTAGAGCAAGTTACTTAACCTCTCTGTGACACAGTTTCTTCATCCATATGTAAAGTGCTTAGAACGGGTCCTAACACATGGTGAGTGAGCGCTATATAAGTGTTTACCATTGTAACTCTATGCCATAAAATGTACTAGCAAGCAAAACCCGGTATCAAGGAAGTTGTGCTGAGCATAAATATCAGTTAAGGGTGGGGTCCAACGTGGATTATTTCACTGGGTTTATTGTCTGAACTCTGCTCCATGCTCTCTCATGGAAAGAGCCTGGGTTTAGCAGAAAAGAAAGGAAAGAGAATGTGGGTCCAAGGATACAAATACTGAATTTAGTCTTCTTGCCTGGGTCCTGGAGAAAGGTCCAAAAATATGTTAGGAGAGACAAATAGAAAAGGCAACTTGAGCAAGGAATGGTGGAAAGCACTTAATATATTTTTGTTGTTCAATTTAAATAAATGTCAGGCAAAAATTCTGACGGTTCGCCTCTGGAATTTAGACACTAACTTCATGATCTTTGTTCTCTTGTTCCGTTTTGGTTGGCATCTTTGTTGCTCTTCCATTTCCAAAAGTAAGATCAAACAAACCCTTAAAGTTCATGTCCCAGGACAGATGAGGAACCCAGGAGGGTGGCAGATGTTTAAGGCAATGTTCGAATGCCTTTGCTTTAAACTGCTTTCTGCATCTTTGGAAGGGTGTGCGTACAGCTGTTGACTTTTCCGTAGATTCGTATGTGTTGACAGCAATTAGAGATTCTGCTCTAAGGACTGGATGGCTTACTCATTTTGAGGGAATGATATAAGGTATTAAATTCCTTACTTAAAAGGGTAGAGAAAAACTCCATTGTCTACCTTTCCTCTGGTTTTACCCTCCTGAATTTTCTTTCTCCTATGTAAATATGTTATATATACTTGGTCTCATCATAGTTTTGCTTTCTTGGATGTTCTTCATTGGATATCAAAAAATAATTATAATGCCTTATATGTTTACTCTTGAGATATTATTTCTCGATGATTTACATACAACCCTCTGACTGGCTTGCTTAAGGTCACACACAAGATTTTGCTGACCCAGGATCATAACTTAGATCGCACAACTCCTTTGCCTGTATTAGGAGCAAATTCTTCCCTCTCACTGTACATTTCTTCAAGAACTTTCTATTGAGAAAGAATCTAGATGAGGAAAATATGACAAATTCCAGTGCAGAAAGCAGCTGAAGCCAAAATGAAGATTAATTATACTTCATAATATAACTACACAGATAATTATATGTCTCATTATACTGGATACATTCTATATCCATGCTGATATAGAAATAGCAGTATTTAAAATTCATTTGATATCAGATTTTTCTCCAAAGTGAATCTCTTATCACCTTTTTAGCTGTTTTAACTTTTGTCTCCCTAAAGATTAGTAGCAATGACGTGTCAGAGGAGAACTGTGAGCCATACATGATGGGGCAATGATACAGCTGGCCTGAAGTTCTCTCAGATATGTGAACAACAGCTTAATAGATCCCCAGATTATTTACTATAACAGATGTGAAACAATGAGCTTTAGAAGTGATTACATAATTTGCTCAAGAGCACACAACTAATTAACAGCAGAAAGGAGTCCACTGGATTTCAGAAATGCACGGGGCTGTACTTCTGACACTTGTAATAAAAACGGAAAGCGAGCCGAAGTGTAGGAGCATGCCGTTTTTGGCCTTTATGGTGGAAGATAGAAAAGATCTTAAGGAAAAAAGCATCTGAAAGCAGAGCATCTTTCTCATGCCTGCAAGCTTAGGGCAGGGGCGTGAAGGACAAAGGCAGGTGGCTGAGGTGGGGCCCGCTGCTGGGCTGCTTTGTGACTGGTTTAAGATATTAAGCAGCCAGCCATTCTCAATGAAATAAATTCCTTCACAGAAACCTCTAGAATAATGTTTGATCAAATATCTTGGTACGGCCTAGCCAAACTGACATGTAAAATTAAGCATCACACTCTTTTTGATGAAAATTTTAATTTTTTTCTATCTTTTTTTTAATTGTAGAAAATTTCATATCTATACAAAAACAGAAGAAAACAAAAGGTTTGGATGGGAGGATGACTATGCATGTGTTAATCACCCAAATTCAACAATTTTCAACACATGGCCAATCTTGTTTCATTTATATCTCTACCCACTTTCTTTCTTCAAGTCCTGGGATATTTTGAAGTAAATGTATATTTTTGCTTTCAAGAGAAATAGATAACAGTACAATAAAAATGTTTTTGTGTGTTCAGAATCATCTTCCATTAAAATCAATCTTATAAAAAAATCTTATAATTGACTCCTGGGAGAGAAATTAGTTGGTCGAGATTATGAATGTCATTAAGGCTCTTTATTTACATATTGCCAAATTTGTTTCCTTAAATATTGAAATTTAGACACCCTGTCAAAGTGTAAGAATGAGCTTTTTTAACTGGGCTCTTTAATGCATCAAAGTTCTCACTTTCATTTTTTAATTTTCCTTAAGTGGATAGGCAAAAAAATTGCACCTTGTTTTTCTTTTAATATTTAACTAAGTAGGTAATAGTATGACTTAATTTCTAGTTAAGTTGAACATCTTTAATCTTCCTCCCTTGTGCTTCCATATTTGTTACACATTTTGGTTTGGTGAATTAGTTTTCTTCTGTTTTTCACTTTCCACGATTATTTATTGACATCTTAATTATCTTTATTTATTGCTATAAAATTTCTATGTTTTTATTCTTTGCTTGATTGGTTGATCTCGCTTTGTGATTTTTTTTTCCTATTGGAAGAAATCTTTTCTTTGTAACATAGCAAGTCTTTGCCAATCCATTTTAACTTACACTGTGATTTTTTTATGTTTCTTAAAACCTACAGTCATTTTCCCAAGTAAAATTTATTTTTGCACAGGGATGAAGCAAAGATCTAAATTTTTTTTTGCCAAATGGGTACACTGTAATATGCATATTATGCATAACGGAGCTTGGCAGTTCTCCGCACAAGTTATATTTTGGTCTCTCCTGGGAAGCATTCCTTCTTTTCAGTGCTGATGGGTGAAACCATAATCTGTAGGGTTCATAATCACCATGTTCTCTTCTGGGGCTGGGGGTGAACCCCAGCATTGGTATTTTTTAAAAAGCTCAGTAAGAGATTCTAATGTGCAGCTCAGTTTGAGAATCTGCTTTTTTTTTTTTTAAAATGCTGACTTCTTTATATTAAATTTCTAAACATGTGATTTATTTCTGGGATATTTGCGTGTTCTATTAATCTGTCTGTCTGTTTTTCAGTGTCATTGTGTGTGTGTCTATGGGTGTGTGTGTGTGTGTGTGTGTGTGTGTCTCGGGCTTTGTTGTGTATTCAGGCCTAGAGCCTGCCCCCGCCCTCAGCTCAAATATTGATTTGTGTTGTTTTTGACTCCATGCTGGGATGTTGCTAGTGCCCGTCCTCATTTGCTGGAGCCCTAAGTTTCCAAACAAATCAACTTGAAGAGCGGTCCCTGAGCTCCTCACCTTAGTCCTCTCATTCACAGCTAAACATCTCAGAAAAGCTCCCCAAACACATCTTCTCCACATCCTCACTTTCTGTTTATTCCCTGAGCCACACCACTCTGACTCTGCTGCTGCTCTGAAACTACTCTTTCTGTGGCCAAGAGTGACCTCCACTTTGCCTGCATCCACCTGTGACTTTTCCCTCTTACCTCTCATCAGCTTTCCGACCAGTCGTCTGAGTGAGAGATGTGAGACGAACTAGGCTGCAGAGGTGGGCGGTAGGTAAAGGTGGGCAGTTCGGTTATAGAGTCAAATGCAGACAAAAAACTTGGGTTTTTAGTGGGGTGAGCAGAACACGGGGGCAAGAGGTGCAGGGGTGTGTGCTTAGACGTGAAGCAGAGTTGGGGTGGGGGGGTGGTCATTATTCAGACACTAGGCCGGCAGGGGTGTTGATCTGGGGGATGGTCTTCCCATCTGTAGCAGAACTGATGCAGGAAAAACAGATGTGGGGCATGAGGAGGGCTGTGTCCCAGGTCTCGGTTGAGCCCCTGGGACATGTCCCACCAAGTGTGGGTCCTTGGCTTCATGCAGGAAAGTATTCAAGAGCAAGCCCCAGTTGAGTAAAGGGAGACTTGCTGAGAGAGGTACATACTGCATAGAGCGTAGGCTGTTTCAGAAAGCAAGAGAGGCCGCAGGGTGTGGGGGTTGGGTGTTCAGGTTGAAGTAGAAGCAAGCACACACTCCACAGACAGAGTGCAGCTGCCTTTGAAGAGGACGGAGCGAGAGAGGCGGCCACGAGGTGTGGTGTTGCCAGTTTTTATGGGCTCGGTAGCTTCATATGCTAACAAGTGGGAGGACCATTCCAACTTCCCTGGGGAAGGGGCTGGGATTCGGAGGAACTGAGCCACCGCCCACCCTTTGACCTTTTGTGGCTAGCCTTGGGCCTGTCATGGTGCCTGTAGGCATGTCATTTATCATGCTAATATGTTACAGTGAGCATATAATGAAGCTCAAGGTCTACTAGAAGTCAAATCTCCTGCCATCTTAATCCTCAAGGCCTACTGGGGGTTGAATCTTCCCCACCATTTGCATGTTAATTGCTGTCTTCCCTTGAATGGCTGTGCCCTGCCCCCTTCCCTCCTATCTCAGAACCTCAGTAACCAGGGTACAGAGCAAAGTTCTAAGCTCAGGACAGCGGGCTGATGAAGGCAGGACCATAAAGCCCTACCCACCCATGAGACATTCAGGACGGGACTCCAGATCTGAGAGGGCCTGGATCTGAAGCATGAGTCACCGGACCCGCCTTCTGAAAGTGGAGTGAGGCTATGTCCTCTCAGAGTGGCCAGGAGAGAGGGGAGCTGGGACTACTGGCCAGTAGTGAGCTCTTTGCTGCCTCTGTCAAGGTGGGTTCAGGAACTGGGCGAAGACAGCCAGCAGAAAGGTGGTATCGATGGAACCAGCGACAAGGAGTTGAGAAATTTAGGGACAGAGGTTAATTCAAAAACTCATCAATTCATTAATTAATATATCACTATCTAGCATTCTGTCTGTTTTCATGCCTTTGTTCACAGCATTATGCTCTTTGATCCATCGTGTTTAAATACCCCTTCCTCAACATGACGGTCAAATTCAGATACCTCCTAGCTGGTGTAATACTTGGGCTATCAAATCACACCTAGAGGGGTGTATGAAGACTTTTAAAACCCATATTCACTTTATGATTATTTTAACTTCTTCTTCAAACACAGAACTACATACACTTAGATCCACAGATATTATAAGTATGATGATGGTCTTTTGTTTCACTATTTTCTGTTAATATATGCTTACCTGACTGGCACAGCTCTGTGACTACCTCCCAGCCCGGAGGGCAGGTGAAGAAGGCAGGGAGACTAACACACACAGATTGTCTAATGTGCCTGAGGTCTTTAACATAAGTGATCCCTTGGAAGGTAGGCATTTGTGTCTCCACTTTACAGATGGAAAAACAGAGGCTCAGAAAGTAAGGATAATGTACACACAGCCATGATGAATAGTAGAACTGAGATGCAAACAGAAGCCGTCCTCCAAAGCTCCTTCTCTTACCGTTACCCCGTGGGAAATTACAGGCAGGGGAGGGACAGGAATGAAAACTTGCGAGGTTCTGGGGCTGCCATGATGTGGGAAGGAAGACGCGGGTCCAAGGGAGCCTTCGGGATTTGAGAGGTGGAATAACTGGTTGTGGGGACTTCTTGGTTGCCTGCCCCTTTTTCTGGTGTGATTCACTTCCTGCTGCCCTCTGTACTCCTTCACGGCCCTCTGGAGAGAAAGAGGCGTCCTGGTCCCTTAGTTAGGACGAGAAGGAACAGCGAGGTCAGGTCATATGCCTCTGAACGCTGGGTGACTCACCTACCAAACTCGAGCTAGAACCTCAGACCTCTGACTCTGTTGTCACAGCACCAGGTCGGTGCTGCTCCCTTGTCCCCGGACTCCCAGACCCCTCAGCTCAGAAGCACGCTAACCCACCCCTGCTGCTGGCTCCTGGCTGTGCGGAGTGAGGTGCCTTTTGCATCCTGCCAAGGGGTTGTTATTTGCTTTCTATGTATAGGCTCCTTACAAGGACACACCCTGTGTGACACAACACTAGCTGATTTCCTGATTGTGCAGTGAGTCCATTTGTCGCTCTGCCTGCCTGGGCCAGGGACTCCTTTATCAGAGAATGAGCAGGTGTGCGTGCGCGTGCGCGTGCCCGTGTGTGGGTTCCCACAGTCTTTTGTGGGCTGTCTTCCTTCTGCTCTGCTCAGCGGGGACCCTCTTCACTGCAGAGGGCTGTGTGCTCGAGAAGGCTGGAGGCGGCGTGGCAGGACACGAAAATAGATCTCCCGGCTTTTGGGGGGGAAATGCCAAAAGATTTTTAAAGTACCAGGAGTCCCCTCCCTTGGAAGAAAAAGCTGAGCAGGGTGAATAGCAAAGAGGGGGACTGATCCCCAGAAATGCAGTGTGACTGACAGCAGTTGAGACACCCCAGCAGCACGGACCGGCGCCTTCGCGTGTCCATCAGGTAGGCGAGAGGAGACACAGATGGATCAGAGGCTGCTCTGTGTAGAGGCAGCGGTGGCTGTGTGTTCTTGGCTTTGCCCTCTTGTCAGTGGTCCTTATTCTGGGCTTGGGAGACTGTTGTTTGGTAATCCCACGAAGAGGAAGTAGCCAGCCAGGAGAGGATCTAATTTAAGAGATGTTATTTCCAGGCTTTTGAGGTTTGAACGTGGTGGATGGAGGGTTATAGAATCGGGAACATGATAAACAGGGCAATAATTATAGTCAAAATACCATGTCTTGAATTGGTGGGATACCCCAAAGGGCATGAAGTGCGTTCTTGTCTGCAGTGACGTGTAAGGCCTGAAGCTGCCTGCGGGGCCGTGAGCGGGCTTCTGGGGAGGAGCCGAGATACAGTTTAGGCTTCCTCACCATTACTGTACATCACGTGCGTTTCAGGAACTCCTCCCGACAGGTAAAATTAAGCAAGAAAAGCTGATAGGCTCTGTCTTGACAAAAGCTTTTGTTTCAACAGGGTCAGGACTCCCAGGCAACAGGCTGAGAGCCTCTCCTTTTTATGGTTCAAAACGCATTTCAAGGCCCGGGTGTCTAGGAAGGTGGAGGAGGCTGAGGGTGAGGACCATCCCCGTCTCCCATATCTGAGAAGAGCAGGAGGAAGGGATGCTCTCCGGGGAACCGCCTCTCCTCTCCGCCTCTTCTGCACCAGCAGATTATAATCCCTGTGCGGGCGGCGAGTTATCTACACCAGTCTGATTCCGTGGGTTTAGAGGGCCGCCTCGTCAGTGAGCCCTCCCATTCACTTTTGTCCGCTCACGAGTGCGCTTCGGGGAGAGGTGGAGCCCGAGGCGCTGACATCCAGCAGAGCAACCCTAATTATTAGTCCGGAGCTCTGGCCCTGGGAGTTCTGGCCCCTTCCTGGCCCTCAGGCTCGCAGTGGAAGATTGCTAATCCTGGAAACCAGGCCCTTTCCCTTGAAATAGAATTGGGCTCAGCTCCAGGAACATGAACAAACTAAGAAAATGGTCCAGGATTCCATAATCTGGTGAGTATGGGAAACCATTTCTGATTCGACACTTATTTTCAGGATGCAGTGTGAAGACAGACGTGCAGACATGCCCCTGAACGACCTTAGAGAACAAGCAGGCAGATTCTTCTCACCTGTCCTTTCCGATTTATGGTATAGTTGTTGGTGAAATTCGGTTTCAGCATATGGTTTCCATGATTCTTTGGATTCTGACATAATTCCTTCTCGACACCATGTGTCTTGTCCATTTGAGTGACAGGTGCACATGTGTGGTGAAGTCGTTTCAGGAAAATTGGGTTTGAAATCAAAAGACTGGAGTATGAAACTTTTTTGGCTATTTACTTGCTTTTTTTTTCTTCTTTTTTTTCCTCTGGCTAATTCAGAACTGAATTCCTCTGAACCTCAGTGTCCTCCTGTGTGTGAAAGGGCGCTCATTTTCAGAATGTTGGAGATAAGTAACTGGAATCCTCTGGATCTGAGCAGTTCCTCTCTATCTTGCTTCCAACTTAACATGGTCACTCCATTAAGTGAATTTTGGGGGCTGGACAGCTCAGGGGTAGGGGTGATGGCGGAAGCAGAGGGAAGGCTGAGTGACTGAGGGAGAAGGCAGACTGTCTCCGACTCAGGGACCCTCTCCTTGTATTTTCTCTTCCTCTGCCCCGTAGCCCACGGCTACTAAGGACCCCCTCAACCCAGCGCGGTGCCCGTCTAGGCAAGCGGGTCACTTGCCTGTATAAAAGAACATCGCTGGCAGATCAGCTTGTGTTGACAGGCAGGTGGCAAGGTTGAGGATGAGGCTGGCACAACAGATTTAATCACACCTTATGGAACCAGGACCAGATGTCATAGAGTCGATCAAGAAATTTCTCACAACACAGAGGCAGAGTACAGGAGAATGCATCTAATTTTTACAGTTCTATTTGTTGATATATTTTGGTAAGAATCTCTTCTGGATGCTCATGAGAAAATTGCTGATTACGTCTGGGCCATTATTGTGGTGACCAAACCGAACTGTCACTAGTGGGATTTCTGCTGTTGTTGAAAGAGAACTCTTTCTTTGTGTAATTAAAACAGACACAAAAATGCAGTATGGCATTGTACTTTCCTTGTAAATATGTGTCAGAGTTGGGAGAGTTAATATTTAGCTCGGTTCTAGCTATGGTCATTAACTTCCATGGTCTCCCGGCTATAGTCTTGCAAGAATTTGGGGTGGATTTTGCTTCCCATTTTACTTTCGTTCTCTTTCTATGTGAATCTCTGTCTGCATAGTGAGATTTATCAGTCTAGGTCCTCATTTCAAGAGGGGAACTCAACTTTTTAAGATGCTAAAGTCAGAAGCAACTGAGAAGAGGAAAAATAAGGAATGACAGCCACAAATGAGGCAATAATATTGCTTTAACTAGAGCCCTTCCGGGTGAGACTTGGCACTGTGGGTGTGTGTAAACTATAGGCAAACTATGTACCTATTTTCCAGCCGCCAGAGTTATCAGAATTAACAATTTCACCACTTCACTGGACCCTTGATTTCAGTGCCCTGCACCTAGAAATACGTGGCACTAAAGAGAGGACTTGAAATCTGCCCCAACTATGCATTCCTTGTCTGAATTAGCTTTGTATCCAAATGAAAATAAATGTTTTCTTTAGAAAATAAGTCAAACACAGTAAAAGAAAATTAGACTAGAATACAGGAGGTAGACTTTTCCCACATAACCCATGGACCACAATTGTTCAGACAGGTGCTGTGAACATTTACTTGAGCCCTGGAGCAGGAGTCTCGGGTAGGCGGGGAGCCTTTAAAAATAATCTGAGAAACAATGGCATGAAAGCAAAAGGCATGTAGACTAGTGTTTTATATACTTAAGGATTTCCTCTTAAGAGAAGAAGCAGAAGCCAACGTATTTTTTTTCTTTTAACACAGCGAGATATAATCAAAGGGGACAGAGTATGGGTCATATTGTACAGAAATGTTGGACAGGAATATTCTTCTAATAGATGGGTTAGAATCCAGCCCATAGGAAGGGCCATCCCAGAAGGTTCTGGCATCTAGGCATGCCTTTTCTTAGCTTGACACAGAACGGGCAGGCCCAGTCATGTGGTAATTGAACATTAATGGCAAAGAAAAAAATGTAGAGAGGAATATTGTTGTTACAAGTGAATATAAGAATTTTGTGATCTCAGTGCTTTGGTGAGCTCTGTGTGGCTTTCATGGACAGATGGGTACACCTGGCATGTATTCCTTACAAATTCTTGACTTGTTTGGTATCTTATAGGTGCCTATAGCCAAATGGTGAGAACCTTGTTTAGGAAATGCAATAGAAGGTCATGTTGCGTCCAGCAATGGGTGCTGCGGAGTAAGTGTGGTATCGGGGTGGGAGGATAAGCTTGGGTTTGGGTCCTTGGGTGTGGTTATGTTTACACATGTGGTGTCATTGGATGTGGCCACCCTGAGCAGCTCTACGTGGGGACATGTACACAGGGCTTCCCATTTCACGTTCCAGTTTGTACCAGCAGGAGTGTAGTTTGGTTTCTGGGCAGAGCTCACGAGTCGGAGCTGGCTGCTGAATGGCTCTCTCTTCCTCTTGTGCTGTGGTAGGAGATTATGTCACAGAAGAGACTCCCAGGTGGCCAAGCCCGTTAAACAGGCTGCTCCCTGAATGAAAATAATTACGTCTGATCATGCACCGAAAAGGAAGCAAGAGGGAAGAAAAACAAGAATGACAATGGCAGGGACCCATTTTCAAATTACGTTAGAACTCTTCTGGCTGAGCTCATGTTTTATTTTGAAGACCTTCTCCTTTGCTCCACCTTCTCAAGGCATGTTGCTTCCTGCCCTTTTACGAGCACTTTCCCTTTCGTGTGGTCTCGTGGAATTGCGGGAACTTCCACCTTGCCCTTTTGACTTACAAAATAGATGAGATGGACTTTGCTATCTTGTTATTCACTGACTGCATAGATCCTTTGCTCTGTGCAATCCCACAGATAAGAATTTCCCTCTCTCTCTGCAATGTTCCTCCTTCTCGCTACTCCTCTGTTTATTTGGGCTTCTGTCAACCAGCCACCTGCCTGTCCTCTGAGTTCTAAGGGAGCTGGTTAACTCTCATCCCCTCAGATGAGCTCACAGAGCTCCAGGAATGGTGAAGAGAAGGCTCAGCTGGCTGGGAGGTTCCTTTTACATGTGTGTTTCAGGCACTGAGACACTGTTTCAATACAGATCAGCGTGGTTCTTGGTATTAGCAAGGAAGCGCAACATGTAACAGAAGGGAGCATAATATGGCTAATGTCATACATGTACAATATAGCATAATATCATATAAGCTACAATTATGATTTTTAAAAATTTGACCTTGTTATCAAATCACTACAAAACTAGAGCACATATTTACAGTTACCCAGACAGTAGAAAATTACAATATTTTGTTTCTGATCAATGAGAATTTTTAAAGACGTTGGTCTTGCGGGCCACAGAATCAGGCTAACCAAGGGCAAAGTAAAGTCTGTGCATATATGGAAGAGTGGTAACCACCAGTTCTCTTCAAAAAGAACGAACCCGGTTTTGGGGAATATGCTGATTATACAGAATTATATAGAAACACGTGCTGATTATATAGAGTTGAAAGCGATGCACATAAAGAATCTCTGGCCAGGTAAACACGAAACTAGTACCTATAGTCTGCTTGGAGGAGAACTGGGAACTGGATAGATGGAGAACAAGGAGGTGGGAAGCAGATTTTTATCTTTTGGGGTGGGTATGCCATTTTATATTTTTATTTTTGAATCAAATAAGTAGATTCCCTTTTTGTTTAAAAAAGAGAGAAAGAGAAGATGGCTTAGTACAGACACTTGCTTTAATCTATACATTGGTAAGAATGAGTGTCTGTGTCTGTCTATATATGATGGGCAGGGGAGGCTCCTTGGAGCGCTGAGAGCTGTAGAATTAAATAGTTTCTATGCTGTCTGTTGATTGGTAGTGAGAATGCAGTGGGGAGGACGTTTCAGAGAAAGAAAGCATAATTCATCTCACTTGAGATCTGCCAACTATTCATTGTCTGACTTAGCTTTGTATAAAAATGGAATTAAGTGTTTTGTTTTAAAAAATGGGTGATACATAGAAAAAGAAAATCAGACTTGCTTAAGGACTATAAACAAGGATAACTCTTTCTCACAAAACCCATGGACCACAGTTGTGCACCGTTCATGAACTTGACCGCTGGAGCAGGAGTCTAGGGTCGGAGGGGAGCTTTGAAAATAATTTGAGAAACAATGACATGAAAAGGTAAGACCAGATCAGCACTGTGTTAACTATATAAAAGAAAAAAATGGCAGGAAAAAACAAGTTCTTCCAGTTTGAATAGCAGGTGGATGGCTAGAGATGAGTTGGTGGCTTAGAGAGTTCCAGGTAGCTGTGTATCTGGTAACTAGTGATCTGCAGAGGTGGTTTAAAATTCTGTGTGTGTTTGTTTTTTTCAGAACGACTCAGTCCTTGGGAATTATTCTCAGCTGTGCTCTGAGCATTCTCTGTGGGTCAAGTGCTGAAGTGGACAGCTGTGCAGCAATGGGAGACGAGAGGGGCATGACACGAACACTGCTGGAATGCAGTCTCAGCGACAAGCTGTGTAGTAAGTAGAGATATGCTAGAGATATCTGTCCTCTGATTTCAGAGCGATGGAGACTAAGATCTGAAGAGATTCTGGAAGGAAGATCGTTTGATTTCTGACAGAAATGATGACGGTGGTGATGACAGGAATTGGCACTAGAGGCCACTGTCTTTGAAGTGGGGGTGAGTGGCAACCGTACAGCCAGGTGGGCTTCATCCTTCATCTCAGTAGGAAAAATGAGAGAAGAGGCACAGAGCATCCCTGATGGGCTAAGAAACAGGGTCACTGGGGTTTCAGATCAAGGAGCTGATTCCAATTGTGGTTGCACTGAATGAAAGTAGAGGGGTCAGAAGCAAGAGACGATCGTGTCATGTACGGTGAGCTAGGACTGGTGGGCAGGGGAGTGCTGTGGCCATCAGGTTAGCCTGCTCCTTCAGCCTCTTCTCTTCTTGCTTGACTTCCTGCCTAGTTGTCCGGGAGCAGCAGTATGAAATCATCATCATCCCAACCCTCCTGGTGGGCATCTTCCTCATCCTCCTTGGGGTCATCCTGTGGCTTTTTATCAGAGAACAAAGAGCCCAACAACAGCCTCCTGGACGCCGAGGTAAAGTTCACACTGGAACTGGGCGGTGGCTTGGGGCAGATACAGGCGACAGAAGATAAGACCTACGCCTCAGAGAGCCCAGGTCTAGAGGTTCCTGCAGTGAGCTAGGGGATATGGGTCTCCTCCTATGGAGGTGAGAGGGGGTGAACTTTTCTCTAGGGAGTCATGAGTACAAATCAAACATATGCTTGTTAGCTGAAAGAAGAGTCGGCAAGAGAGGCCTCATGTAACCTGTTTCTGTCTCCTTTGTCCTACTGTACAAATCTTTGGCCGTGTGAGTGTCTACGGATTAGGGAGGAAGACCTATTGGGTGACACCCAAGGCTCTGTAGCATTGAGCTTTGAAGGATGACATTTTACTCTGTAATACAGTCCAACCCTGTTCTGTGCTTCTGGAATTTATGGCGAAAGGGGATAGCCTTCATAATGGCCTTTGAAGCACTGGGTAGGCGATGATAACACACTGTTCTGGGGTACCGCTGAGCATGTAATTAAAGGGCGTGCGCTCATACATGAAACTCAGGGACAAAGGAAGGAGAAACATATCCCGACAGTGACATGAAACTCCGTAGTGGCCGATCCTTACTCCTTCTCTAAACTGTGTCCCAATTTTCTTATCAGTCACTCTTACAGAAAAACTTCTCAAAGAAGTTGTCTTAACTCCCTCTCACTGCTTCTGCCTGTCACGGTCTCTTTTGAACTTACTAAAACAAGGCTTCTCCCCGACCGGTTCACCCGAACAACTCTTTCCAAGATCGCCAGCGACAGCTAGGTTGAGTCTTCATAACCTCTCAAAAGCATTTGAAATGACTTTGCACTTCCTCCTCCTTCAAGTACTTTCTAGGTTTGTTTTAAATCTGCAGTCACGACCTAACTGATCTAATTTTCAGTCTTAACGGATTCAAATACTTCCTTCCTTCTGATTATAGTCCCCTTGAATTCCAGATTCTCATACTAAACCACCTACTTTGCAGTTGTGACCTAGTACACATCTAAGATGTATTATGTGTAGAACAAACGTCCCGAAATCCCCTCACAATGCCCTCCCCCAGTGGTCTTCCTTATCTCAGTGAACGGCAAGCCCCGCTCCCTGTGTTCAGTCTAAAACCTTGAAGGTGTCCTTGACTCCTCTTTCCCTCACACTCCATATCCAGACCATTAGCAAACGCTGTTAACTCTGCCTTCAAAACAGACTCAAGCCATTCTCACCTCTCATAGATAATTGTAATCCTAACTGGCTTCCCTGCTTCTGCCCCTATCGTTTTTCCCTTTTATGCTAGGCATCCACTGTGCCTCTGAGCTAGACCCTCCCCCCACCCACCCCAGAATGATTCTTTTAAGGCGTCAGTCAGTCCTGTTAACTCTCTGCTTGAAACCCTCCAGTAGCCTCCCATCTTAGAATGAAAAAGACAACATTCTTTCAATGACCCTACATGATCTGGGCCCTCTCTGGCCTCATCTCCTGTACCCCGCCAATTATCCCACTTGGTTCCAGGGGCACTGATTTCATTGCTCTTCCTCAGACATGCCAAGTGAGCTCCTTCCTCAGGACTTTTGCACTCCGTGTTCACTTCGTCAATAATACTTCCCTGATACCCGTATGGTTTGCTCTCTACTTGCTTCCAGGTATTTCTCAAAACTGGTCTCATCAGAAAGGCCTTTCCTCACCTTCCAGCATAAAATTGCATCACTGATGTGATAATCCCCCTCTTTTCCTCCATGACACTCCTCCCCTGGTATAGTATTATCTGGCAAGTAAGTGTCATAAGAATCTTTGCCTTATTCCCATCACCTAGAATAGTGCCTGGCATGTAGGAGGTGATCTTTGTTGAATAAATGAGTTAATGAATGAATGGAGATTTAATAAAAAGAACAAACCTCTCTTTTCCAATGGAGAAAAGTTGGCTTAGAACGGGGGAAAGTACCAGAAGATTTTTTTTGACTGAGACGCTAGGAAATACGGATTAATTTGACCTTGGGGACAACTTGAGGGAAGAATAGCCAAGGCTTAGAGTTGAGTAGTTATCCATACCACCCCCCTCGCATCTTTGGAAGCCATTTGATTGACTTAAATGATCACCCCCCCACTGTCAGTTACCATCAGTAAATTTAAGTGTCTGTGGTTTGATATAGTATGAATATCTCCCTGCTATACTCACACCGAATCCTCGGGAAGACTGAAAGGAATGTCACTACCAGTTTCCAGAGGTCCACTTGAGTTGTCTTAGAAGTAATGGGATTACTATAAAAGTTCCACAAGGTTTGTACTGATGCTGGCTCACAGAGAAGCACCAGAACGTATCTTCACATCAGCCAGAGAGAAGATTGCTAGCGGGCTTCCTTGCTGGGTTACTCCAGGTGCTGCCTTCCTGGAGTCCCTGGGCCAGGGCAAAGCTGGTTAGTATCACTTCTTTGTTCTAGGCATTGCCCATGTGCCATCTTCTAGAGGTGTAAGCCGGGAAGCAGCAGCACATGGAGGAAGTGTGTTTGTACCACTTAAGGAGACATCAGTGGAAAGCCTTCTACAAACTTCCACACGTGCCCTGGCCAAGCTGCAGGTGCCCCGGGAGCAACTCTCTGAAGACCTGGAGCAAATCCACAATGGTAGTTATGGGGCCATCTATCGGACCAAGATATATACTGGGGACCCTGCTAAGGCCAAGAGTGTTGTCCTCAAGGCTTTAAAAGGTAAAAGGACAAGTGTTGGACTTTCTTTCCTTTTAACATTTTTTCTGTGCGCCCACAGCAGTGAATGCTAACAGGCTTTGCAGACATTGAGACGTTAATCAGCAGGTGGTTGTGGTGACAGTTGGGCTCAGAATCAGAAGGGAGCAGAAAACAAAACTCGTGATGGAAAATGCTCTTCTTCCGGTCTTTTCCTAGCTAACATTTTCCTAGCTATCAAGCTGTTAGAACTGATTTTTGCATATTGGCTGATACCGTATTTTTCTTCTTTTTCCTTTTTTTTCTTTTGCCGATACTCATGATCTGGACCAGTAATGATGGATACATAAAAGAGGACAAGGATAGAAATAGCAAGAATATTCCTCAAAACGCATAGACAGTAAAAATATTTTAATGTGAACAGAACACTTGTCTATTTAGGCAGAGGAAGCCCTATGTTTCTGTTACCTTTGACAAAAGATCAGCGACACTGAAGATGATCTTCTAATTGATTCTCTTTCTACTTGCTTTTTGTCTACAATCACTCCCCTGTGACGCCCTGAAATTTGTCACCTGAGGTTGCTTGCTGCCTCATACCTCCCATTTTATTGGTGATACTCTGACTGCTCACTCCCTGTGGCTCTTCTGTCCTCCACAGAGCCAGCCGGGCTCCAAGAGGTGCAGGATTTCTTAGGCCGAATCCAATTCTATCAGTACCTGGGCAAGCACAAGAACCTGGTACAGCTGGAAGGCTGCTGCACAGAAAAGCTGCCGCTCTACGTGGTGCTGGAGGACGTGGCCCCGGGGGACCTGCTCAGCTTTCTCTGGACCTGTCGCCGGGTGAGCAGTAGGGGGGTGTTAGGAAGGAAAGGCCTGACCTGGCTGATCAGCTGTTCACATGTCAATTAGCCCGAAAGACGGCAAACTAGAGAGATATTATGACAGCATAACAGAGTGATTATCACCATCCAGTAGAATTTTTTATATTGATAGAATATCTGCTCTGTCTCATATGGTAGCCACTAATCACACGTGGCCGTGGAATCCTCGAAATGTGGCTGACATGACTAAGAAGCTGAAGTTTCAATTTAATTTAATTTTGAATAATATATGTTCAGATAGCCACCAGTGGCTCACAGGTACCACACTGCGCAGTGCAGAGGTAAGGAAATGGACGTTCGGCTCCATCTCCTACTAGTCGTGTGACTCAGGGCAAGCCACTTCTCCGAGCCTGAGTTTTCTGAATCTGTAAAGTAGGAGTAATAATAATTATTAAACTTCAGACATTAAGTTTGTAAAAACATAGCAATTGGTACTCAAGTGCAAGCAGTCAAAATGGTAGCTGTTATAGCGATAATTGCATAACAGCGTAACTATTGTTAGTGATAACTTCATTGTTGTTAGTGTTAGGTGTGCCTGTCTTTCTGTAACATCACCCTAGTGTGCCAGGGCTGAGCTGAGAAGAAATTCAGCCTGCAAGTTTTTGTATCTCCAATCCATATTTTTAAAAACTAAGATGTTCAGAAATTTCCGGGCTAAAGTGCAAGTCGCTTTCCTTACACTTTCCCCACTTCTCTATCCATTCCCCTTTCTGAAGTGCTGTTTTCCTAGTTAGCGCCTCACTTGCTGATGAACAGAGTTCAGTATTAATCGCACCTCCCCAGCATGCTGACTGCCGTGCTACTAAATGTATGTGGAGAGAGGACGCTGTTGACCTCTTCCATCCAGCAGTGCCAATAGGACAGTGTGCACATCATGAGATTTGGAACCTTTTTCAGAGGTTATCCATCTGTCACATGGTCTGTCTCTAACCTCACCAGCTTCTGTTTTTCAAACTACATGCTTGTCGATTTCAGATCGTTTTTGTGTGCCTTTCTCATCACACCTGACTTCTCCCTTCCCTCCTCTGTGTCCACTCACACTTCAGATCTCCGCAAGAGCTTTCCTTGCTCCTCCAGCAGAATCGGCTCTTTCCTCCAGCATCATATGCTCTTTTGCATTTCTTTCATGGCACTTATAGATACGTAGTCATGCATTTATGTATGATTATTTGGTTCTGATTCCTGAGTGTCTGCCACCCTACACGCTCCAGGAGGCAGCAGACATATTTATTTTACTCACTTTTGTATTCTGAGTTCCTGAGATGGAAGCTGGCACCTAGCAGGCATTCAATCAAGATGTGTTGAGTTAATGTGCTTAATTAATCTCTAACACACACACATACTCTGCTTCAGGAAAAGTGCTGCTTTATCTGATGGATAGTTTCATATAAACCTTTTTCTCATCTGCTATTCTGTTCTTCCTTCATTCTGCTATCCATCTACACTCTTTATTAATAGTTTCCCTGCTCCAATAAATCATTGCCCTTGTCTGCATATTGGAGAATCTCTCACAGCAGTCTCTTCTTCAATCTTATAGTCTGTATGTTTATGTATTTTTCTTTTTTTAAGTCTTGATAACTGCATTTAAGAATATCTCCGCCCCTATTTTTTCTTTCAAATCTCTTCATGTCATTTGATGTGATGCCTTTTTCTCTATCTCTTTAGGACGTGATGACCATGGATGGCCTTCTCTATGACCTCACAGAAAAACAAATATATCACATTGGGAAGCAGGTTCTCTTGGCTTTGGTAAGGCTGGGGAAGATGACAACAGATGGCAGGGATTCTTCTGTGTGTCCTGTGCCTGGCATTTGATGTCATATTTCTCATATTTCTATTCCTCAATGGTGTATATATTATAAAGTCAGATGGAAGTTGGTGGGCAGAAACTCAAGCCCTGATAAATTGTTTTCAGTTCTTTCTTTACAAAATTGTTTAGATAACAGAATTCAGGATTGGTAATTCTAGGCAGAGAGCAGTCAATTTGGGGTTTTTAGAAGGAACAGGAAGGGTGTTAAAAGGTTTCTCAGTCTTAAGAGGTCAAAAGCCAGGGCCAAGAGCTGTAAATCCACTTCCCGATTTATACTAATATTAACAGGTGTACGAGGGAAAAGGGAAGCAAAGTGAGAGAAGACATGGGGAGAAACTGAATGGGTGAAAGGCTACAGAAGAAGGAAGTTTATAATTTATACCTGAAAAACAAGAAATACGAGTTCAGAACATGTGCGGTTGGAGACTTGCTTTGATACCATATGTGATAGGAAATGCACATACCTGAAAAAGAACAGGGAACAAGTGGAAGATGAGGAAGAGAAGGGGCGACAACGTGACCGTTTCTTGATTTTAAACTAACGTAAATAAACAGGGAAGAGAAAGAACTCAAGGTTTAAGAGAAAAAAATTACCTTTACTGAATTACAAATTTAGGTGACTATTTCTATGAGATTATTTAGATAATTGTGTTTAGAATCAGCATTTGTTACGGAAAATCAGGGCCCTGTGAAGCCACTGCTTTAAGGTTTTGATACGCCTTGCCACCCCGAGGCGCGAAGTATACCAGAGCTCTGCACGGACCCAGGGAAGGCCTAGGGAAGGAGAGGCAGTGAGGTGAGAGAAGGCTCCGGCTGAAGTTCTCATGGGGCAGAGGACAGGGCACAGCGCACAGATAAATGTTCACGGTGGTGTTTGGAGGGCCTAACTGGTATGTTTTCTTGATAAAGTCAGGGTGTCAGGATAGAGTCTGCCTCGTATCCTGAACCGTCATTGCGGGGATGTTCCGAGGGATCACACAGGCGCACTCCTCAGAGCCCTAGGCTCCCAGTTGTGATGCAATAACATGCTAGTTCCCTTACTTTTAACAACTTCAGGATCAGTACATTCCTTAATTCTTCTCATTATCATATAATTTGTTTGTTCTAAGAGCTCACCAGAGACCAAAACAAACAAAACAAACCAAAACCAAACCCAACCCAACCCCAAACCCTGCTAGCCACTGTTTGCTTCACCATCACCGATGGGAAATCTCCAACTTCAGCCTTTTGTTTTTTCACACTGTGCTTGTTTCGTCGTCACAGACCTGAGGCTCTAGCTCTTCCATCACGGGTGGGTTTTCAGCTTCTCCGTGTGCCCGGAATAGCTCGGTTGTCGGGGAAATGATTTCAGCACGTCGGTGTCATCCACGTACAGTGACTCTCAGGTGCCTTACTGGCTGTGCAGGGGCTACTTTGATACTTCTTAAAAACATAGATTCCTAGGTCCCCCCTCCTAGATTTTGGTTAAGTACACCCCGGGTGAACATCTTATGAATTTATTAAGCTCTTGGGCAATTCTGATGTGCAGCCTGGGCTGAAAAGTGTTAGCAGAATTTGTAGTTCTGCCTGTGAATTAGAACAGCTGACTGTGGTCACCACCTCTTGGTAACTGCGTAGCTTTGCATAATCATTTAGATTTATCTAAAAGTTACTTCCGTAACTTGCCTCATCAAGTTATTTTAGGAACAAAATGAAACTATGTAAAACTCTATGTAAATTTATTATTATGCCGCTCAGTTTTGTTCTGTGCTCTGTATATGGCCTTGCTTGGGGGCTGCTGCTAAACACTGGAAACCCGCTCCCCTTCCCATCGTGCGGCTGGGTCTTAGCTGAGAGGAACGTGGAATCAGGCCACGGTCAGGGCTTGATGCAGAGTTGGGGATTACACTTTACAAACTCAATACTAATATGGCTTGGATTATGTGTTCAGTTTGGTGATCCTATAAACACAATGCAAAAATGTCTGAGCCATGATAAATAATTGGAAGTGATATGTCGTCACTAATGAGACTTGTGCAGAGTGGAAAACGTCCTCTTTTCGAGGATCCCTGGGACTGCTTCTCTTTATCTGCGACCCAAGCCGTGACCTCAGACAGCTGACCCATCTTTGATCTTACGTGGACAGGAATTTCTCCAGGAGAAGCATCTGTTCCATGGGGATGTGGCAGCCAGGAACGTCCTGATCCAGTGCGATCTCACCGCTAAGCTCTGTGGCCTGGGCCTGGCTTATGAGCTCCACTCCCGAGGGGCCATCTCCTCTACTGGCTCGGTACCTCTCAAGTGGCTCGCCCCGGAGCGGCTTCTGCTGAGAGCAGCCAGCATCAAAGGAGACGTGTACGGTTTGTTCCTGCCCTCTGGGTTTCTTCCTCTCTTGATCTGGGTGTCCTCCAATCCCTGAACGCACCTGGGTCTGTTGTCAGTTCTGTCTACACATGCCATCTCTACTCGGAAGTCAGACAAGTGCGCAAGCAAAAATGTGCGTTACGTGCCAGAGCATCTGGCTGCAGTCCTTGTCAGTGCGCTTTGAAGTATTCCTTCTGTATTAGAGCAGAAGCTCTAAGTGGGAGGGAAAAAAGAAAAACGAAAAGATTATTCAAGCCAGTATCTGAGAACTTAACCTCCGAGTTTGTTTTATCTGAAAAAGGCAGGTCTGCTTCATCAAAACTTAAACTAGAAATTGTTAAACTAAACACACACACACACATATATGTATATACTCAATTTACTTTAATTTAAAACAGATAAATGGGTATTTATCAATTGTTTGGAGGAGGGCCAGGGGGATAGACCTGCTATGCTAAATGAAGTTACATTTTGTGTTTCTTGTAGAAATAGCATGCAAAATAAATTATTTTTGAATTTCAGTTTGGGGTGATTCTGGGTGAGAAACTGGAAAACAACTGGGGTGTAATTTGACTGTAGACATTTATTGTTAATCTTTTCCCCGGTTTTCTACAGTCGTCTCAGTCACACCATTTGACAGCATTTTCTTTTTGCAGCTTAGTTTTATAGAATTTTTTCAAAGCATTCAAGCTAGTTTCCAGGGAGCTAATACTTTTCAGCATTTATATTTAATCAGCTTATGTGGTATTTAATTGATTACATGATTACAGTTACACGTATGATTGGCATAAACAGGATTGTAAAGAATCACAATTGACTTTTGGTAACCACGACACTCAGCTGCTTGGAGAAGCACATAGACGTAATGCAGAGTATCTCACTTAATCTGTTACATAACTTGAATGTTCTATGCCGCAGAGGAAACTTGGAACATCAGTTAACGTGGTGAGTCAATTAGGAGACTGCTTCTTTATTCCACTGCTGCGTCACTGACAGCTTTTCGGTAGAGGTCTGGGAGTAACAGGCTTAACTGGGAAATACTGCGTATTTATTGGGGATATTACAGAATAGTGAAATGTACATCTCTCAAATCATATGGCTCAGGCAAATACCTGTGCCAATTATGTATAAATCTTGCTCTGTTAATGTTTTTCCTAGGTCTCCTAGATCAATGATAAAACTTGCTTAGCCTTGTGCTAAGAATAAAGGGTGGAATTTCAGCAGGAAGGAATGGAAAGGATGAAAAAGACAGAGGGGAATTTCTGTATGTTTGGGTGAATCTGTTTGCATGTTTGCATGAACATTCATGCAATCTGGCAAATAACAGTAAACATGTTACTGTGGAATATGGAAGAACGGAGACATACATCCAGTCCTCAAAGAGATTAGGCTCCGAGGGCACTGGACAGAAACGCTTTGTAATGGCTCTACGACTCTGCTTTTTGTATCAGCCCTCGATTCCCCCTTCATTGCCTTACGATGCAGTTCTTACTGAAGGTCTCTGATATTTAAGTGAGCTCTCCTTACGAAAGGCAGAAAGAGCAATTAAGTGAATGACTTTGTTGCTTTTACAGCTGGTCCTTTGGGCTCCTGCTCTATGAGATGGTGACTCTAGGTAAGGAGGATCCCCAAAGCCATGCGCACCTGTTTAGAGACAGGCAAGGGCGTTCACTTGGGTGGTGGGTGACAGGTGCTGTGAGAGGGGCTTTCAGTACAGTCCCTGGGAGTCCAGCTGGGCTGATGTGGAACCCAAGCCTGATTTGTAAGAGAGTCTTGTGAAGTTGTGACTCTCTGTCCCTCTCCCCTCGCTCTTCTTCTTAACTCTCTTTTGCTTTCCTTCTCTTTCTTTTCCCCAAGACTTTACCAATTCCAAGAGATGTTTTAAAATCCAAGGATGAGTCTAAGAGTAATCTTGCAAAAATATAAAAACACGGCCTTTAGACTTATTCATCCATTTGATTGAGAAACTACAGCACCTTCTCACGTTTGGGAAGCAGACAGTGGATCTTCTTTCTTACTTTGCTTTATTTTGTTACTTTCCTAAAGACTCAGCATTCTCCTAAATTATCAGTTCCCTTCCAAACACCTTTCTTTCCCCCCATAAATTCTCTAAAGCTATAGCCTTCCTTACTTGGTCACCAGGGGGCAACTAAATTATAGCTATTATTTTTCCTATGGCTCTGCATTTTGCAGGCAATTAGCCCCCGGGGGTGGAGGGCAGTGTTAGTTACAGGTCATGTTCTAGAGGATGCTGAGGTTCTCTTGCTCTTCTCTTTCCTTCCATCCCTACAGGGGCACCTCCATACCCCGAAGTCCCTCCTACCAGCATCCTGCCGTATCTCCAAAGAGGGAAGATGATGAAGAGACCCAGTAGCTGCACACACACCATGTGAGTGGCTTTTAAAAGGCCGACTCTTCTCTCATTTCAAATTCTTTTTGCTCCTCATCAATTACACCCTTTCCGACATGGCTCAGGTGAGCCCCAGCGATCACTATGTGCTAATGTACAGCCTTAATCCAAATCTATGCAGTAAAACACATCCGCTCACATATATGCACATCACATATGTGTACGTGTATACACACATATAAACACAGACACAATATTGAGGCAACCATTGGCTACTATATTAGAAATTTAAGTTTTCTAAAACTGATAAAACTTAGTTCCTCTGGAAGCTTTAAAAACAGACCAAACCAAATTCAAGTACAGCAGTGTTTTATGTTTAAATGTCAGTCTCAGAGCCTGCCAACCTCAGTTCTACTAGAGCTGTCTTGACTTGATGAAAAGTCTTTGAAAACTTGACGAAAAGTCTTTGAAAACAGACCATGTTATAAATTCTCTATAAACTGGACTAAAGAAGAGACAGACTACAGGTGATAAATACTTTTATCTAGATTAAAGCAGTTTCCTGGAGAAGCTAAATAACAAAGGAGGGACAGGACCTGAATTAATGGAAGGGGCATCTAATTACATTATCTGAAATTAGTGTGAATCATATTATTCCATAACTTCTTTTTTTTCCTGCTGCAGCGGAGCTGCTACTGGTAGATGTGTTACAGCAATGGTCTGGAATACTGCAAGTTACTAATATCTAAAGATGAAAACACTTAACTTCTGTACTGGTAGATGTGTTACAGCAATGGTCTGGAATACTGCAAGTTACTAATATCTAAAGATGAAAACACTTAACTTCTGTATTGGTAGATGTGTTACAGCAATGGTCTGGCATACTGCAAGTTACTAATATGTAAAGATGAAAACACTTAACTTCTGAAAGAGTTTTTGACAATGGGAAAAAAGAGCCTGCTCTGTCATACTGATTGCAGTTTAAGAAATCTTTAGTCATTCCTGTTGCCCTGTTGAGAGGATGACATTAACAGACTTAGGAGGATGAGAAAGAATATCATCCTCTGAGAATACGGCAGGCATATCTGGGCCCGGAGCGAGAAGAGGGACACCTGCCGAGCGGGTTGATGGTTTCATGCAGCTTGGTGATTAAGCTCGTGATCTAAGGGTTATGATGTGCATGTTGGCTGGAAATGATTTGACTGAATGTGCTATGCACGATTAAGAATAAGATGTACACGCTTATATGCACGAGGCAGATGATAGTTTTATGCACGATGTACATATAGCACGCGAAGCGTGCTGTGACACAGATCAAAGAACCGTAGGGTGTTTTTTGTTAAGGTCTGTTAGGAGAGGAGACATGACCTTCAGACGCCTCGTCAAGGAAGTCTGTTTCACCCGCTTCCCTTTCAGGTATGGTCTCATGAAGTCCTGCTGGCGTTGGAGCGAGGACAGCCGCCCGTCACTTGAAGAGCTACGCTCACGCCTGGAAACTGCCGCTCGAACAGCAAACGACAAGGCTGTACTGCAGGTACCAGAGCTGGTGGTGCCGGAACTGTATGCAGCCGTGGCTGGCATCAGCGTGGAGAGTCTCTCCTACACCTACAGCATCCTCTGATGATCCTGCGGCAACACACACTTCTGGGCGATCAGATACTCTTGGAACCAATTCCTCCAAGAACAGAGAATAGACTTTCTAGTGGGACATAAAGGGAGAAATGGACATGGATCCTGGATTTTCTCCCACATATTTCCCTAGAAACCTGAAATGATGGTAGATAAGGCTGCACATGCCGTAGAATCCTTGAGACTGAGAAATATAATTTCATTTCTCTGTTAAATTTCTGCTGTCCAGGTCTGAAGACACAGGGTAGATGGGGTGGACAGTGTCATTGCAAGGGAGGTTTTAGAAATCTGCAGTGTTTGTCTTAGCATGGCACAGATAATCCACCCGCCACAGGCTGGTTTCCTCCTGAAATGTGCTTCTATCTAGGCAATTATAAGGTCCAGAACATTGGAATCAAATGAGGGAATAGAAAGCCGATAAAGAAGTTGATGAGAAGAAAAATGTAGGTTCTGTTTGCTCAGGAGGGCATCCATTAGAGAGAAGATGGAGGAATGACAAGTCTTCAGTCTCGTTCCCTTCATGCAGGGCTGGAGGAGACCCATGAAGGAAGCTCCGAGTCTCCCCTGGGGTACAGATAGGAGAAATATGATCCCCTTTGATCTAATTCTGATACAGGTAAACACTGTTGGTACTTCTTTTAACCAGAAGCTGGAGGAATCATTTCATGATTAAGAACATTCAACATGTTCTTAATGTTCATCAGGCTGGCTTCCTGGTCCCTGAGATGAGGGAGATTGAGCCCAAAGAGACAGTTAGGTCGGTGATGAATATACTGCGTATGTATTTAATATGGGAAATATGGAAACCAAGCAAGAGTGCTTAGTAGATCAGAATGTCTTTAACAAGGGCTAGGAAAGGATGTAATCTGAGATGGAAGGACGGTAGCTTCCTTCCGATGATGTACTGTGAACCTTGTTTCATTAAATTAGTATTTATTAAGTGAAGGTACGCTTTTCTGGTTATACAGTTGCCAAAATCTCTACAATATGGAAGACAAAAGTAAACAAATGGAAGTTAATGTCAATAGAAAAATTCAAGAGGCAATCTACATTGTCAGAAAAGGGATTCCTCAGAGTTCTGCAGGGGTAACAACCCCCTCACAAGGTTGTTGTGAGGACTGAATGAGAGTATGCATTTGTACAGTATCTGGTATGCATTGTGTGCTCAATAAATGTTGATCTCCTTACTGCCCCTCTTCCTATCCTAGAATTTTTCATATCTTTTTCGTTTAACATCTACTGTGGCCAAGAAGAGAACCCGGGTCTGTCAGTCACACTACAAAGCAGGACACGCTTAAAGATGAGTGTGGTACAAATGCCACGTGACTAAAACGATGACGGCATTATTTTCGTGTGAGGTCTGGATGATGAGTCACCTCCTACTACATCAAAATACTGAAAGTATGATGATGATGACAATTCAGTTGAACATGTGACCTGTGATTTTAAAGAATGCTTTGGATACTCTAGAAGTGACACCTAAGGCTGCTATGGGAAAGATGACTGGCAGCTGAAAAGTTTGCAGAAGTTAGAATCCTGATGGAGTCATGATGAGCCAGCCAACTGAATAATGATTCTTGCACCTGTAGCAATACCACAGCGACTAGTCAGGATCTGAATGGGCGGTGAGCAGCAGAGAGAAGGGGGGGGTCGAGTGGCTCGGCACAAAATGATAAAGTCCTATGGAATCTCGCGGTTGCTTTTCAGCTGTTCACTTAAGTCAGATTTTCAAAATCTTTATTTATTCATTCAACTATTTTCAAAGAATTGAGTGTTAAGGCCAACTGTGCCAGACACTGTGCTAGGTGTTGGGTAAGAGAACAGCTCTGGATTACAGTCTGGACTACAGAGCTTTGGATTTACAGTTTCTTCAGATAAAAGAAACAGAGAGCTTTGGATTACGAGAGACGTTATATACATATTTGGATGGGTATGTGTTAACTACAGATTGTGGTGAGTGCTCTGAAGAGAAAGTACAGGATAGTAGAAGGGAGCATAAAGTGGGGACCTCCCTGAAGAAGTGGTGTTTAAACTGAGCCCTTAGGGATGGGTAAATAAGCCTGCCTGTAAGAAGAGCTTTCCACAAGGACTGTGTATATGAAAACTCAGAGGCAAGAAAAAAAGCACTTGGAGGAGCTGCAAGGAGGATGGGGGCAGAGGGAGGTAGGAGAGCTGCTCCTAATGAGATGCAGGATCGCCCTTTCACACTGTATGTTAATGTTTGTTTTGGGAGGAGGCAAAGAGGCAGACAATTGTTATTTTGAATCATGTTTGTATTTTCTGGATATAGGTCTGGAAAACGGGACACAGGAATTGTTTCTTCCAAGAAAACTGGGTCTTTTCTTCACTTGGCCAAGCTTTTTCTAAAAGGGGGTTTATATTTCTGGCATTTTTGACTTACTGGCCAAACTAGGTATTTCCTAATGATAGGAAAAGAGAATGAAACTATTTACCATTTAATCAATTTGAATCTGGTTAGGATTTTGATTTTTTGGATTCCCTCCTCCTTCAGTCTTTTTTTTTTCTTCTTCAATTTATGCTTTATTCTTTAAAAAAAAATTTCCAACATAGTTAGGAACTGAGCAAATCCTCACCTGGATACCATGTCTAACTGAAACTTGACAATGTAATTTAACTTAGAATAGTCTGAACTAGTAGTTTTCAAATCATGTTCATGCACGACACTAGATTTAAGTATTTTGTTATTAAAATTGAATAATGATGTTTTTTCCCACTATTTTAAAAGAAAAAGTAAGTGAATGAACTGAATCCTCTAAATCTTAACCTTGCTGTAACAACAGTTATTAAAGTTTTGTTCTACCATGACTCATTTAAACAAATGAATACATATACAATGGAAGACCGGGAGAACAGCCTATTATGCCTGATTTAGCAGACTGGTTTTACTTGTTTGGGAAATAAGAGTTAGTGGTTATGCTATGTGTTAGAAGCATAGAATATTGTCATAGGCTGAAAAAATATTAGTCTGAATAATGGAATTGAATATATCATCACGTCATAATAATCTAGCAATAGTTTCAAGTGCTCACCACATATAAACATATCTGCGAAACAATGGTGTGAAAGGTTTCATGTTTCTGCATGATGGTGGTTCCCTTATCCACTGGATGGTTAAAAAGACACATGATTAAAGTAGAGAGGTCTATTACAAAAGAGAGGAGAGAAAGGTGGGTGGATAGAATAAAGACTGAAATGCACCATAGTCATTCTGACATTTCAAAACATTTAAATTACCTTAGAATATTGTTTTAGACCATATAATATTCTTGATTTGTGACTCTGATCAATTTAATGCAATGGAATAGCCCTCACAGCTTTTGTTCTGTAAATACAAAATCAAAACTACTCAAAAGCTACTGATAAAATAAAGAAAACAAATGAAACCCACAAATATCCTCTCTAGTGTTTATCACAGGAAAGTCAGAACATATTTCCAAAAATTGTAAGTAGGAATGGTTTGATAATTTTAAATAGTGGGGCAAAAGAGGGGTGAGGACAGAGCAGACAAGAGATCAAAGGAAGAGATTAGATGCAGGAAAAATCAAAACATTTTAAAAGGGTAAATTAACATTTATAAGAAATAATCATCTCTGACCATAGTCCTCTGACTTGGTTCATCACCATGAAGCTGAAAGCAACAAACTTAAAAACACTAGTGGGAAATCATTATTTTATCAATGAATATTGTGTGTTTGATTAAATCATTAAGCTTTGATTTCAGCTGGAGTTGGAAAATAAAATGTTTATTTCTTAATTATTTCATAAGGGCTTTTTAAAGCTAACCACAGATACATTGCATTAGCAAAGGCAGAAATAGTTCTTTTATGTGGCTTCAGTTAAACAGCCCATTTATTTTCATAAATCAACTGTGGAAATATGCCCTGATTTGAAGCCGAGAGCCACTGAGACTGAGATTTCTCAATGTTCCAAAAATATTTTCACTATTTCCAGTCCACATAAAAGTATATGAAATCGTTCTTATAAAATGTCATTGTCCAACAACGGTAGCCACTAGACACATGTGGCTATTTAAATGTTAATTTAATTAACACAAATTAAATAATATTAAAAAGAAAAAATTCAGTTCCAGGCTCACTAACCACATGTCAGGTGCTCACCAGCTGTTTGGAACATTTCCACAGCTCTGGTGTATAACATCTGAGAAGACTACAATACACAAATGCTTTATCCTGTTCCAGCCCTTATCGTGATGCAAGAGATAGACATTTTGGCTTTTTTTTTTTTTTTTTTGCTAAATGTAGGAAGGATTAAGTAAGTAAAGTAACTATATTTTCACATTTCATCTTAAAAACAGAATTAAAGAGGATTAGTCTTGAGTTCAGTTTTTTTAGAGGATAAAAACAGTAACTGGCTACAGATAGAGATCTTAACACTATGCATCCATAGGCTTTGCTTACACAGTCCCAGTCCTGGTATCTGCAGCTCGAGTTAGGGAAGGATGAAGATGAACACTGGGACACGTGCCAACAATCTGAAGGAACTGCATTAGGAAATCCAAAGATCGAATGAAGCTCCCATCAAAAAACAAACTAAATGGATCACTGTCTGTATTTTCAGAGATACCATGGAATATTGCGGTCAAGTTTCTGTGGGTTATTGTTATTTGTGCGTGTATGTGTTGGGGGGTAATTAGGTTTATTTATTTATTTATTTTAATGAAGGTACTGGGGATTGAATCCAGGGCCTCCTGCCTGCTAAGCATGCACTCTACCACTGAGCTACACCCTCCTTGCTCTGTGGGTTATTTTTGTGGTAAGTTCAGTGACTGACTCATCCCAGTTTGCCTGGGACTTTACAGGTTTTAAAACAGAAAGTCCCACATCCTGGGAAACTCCTCAGTCCCGGACAAACTGGAAAGGTTAGTCGCTCTAGTGGCAAAGGATGGTGCTTTATGTTTCTTGTGTATCTTCCATAATGGCAGCCTACAGTGGGGACTGAATAATTTTTCTATATTCATATTTATACAATGGTTAATTCAGATTTCTATATTGACAGGTATACAATTGCTAGTCCAGACTCCACACAACCTGCCCAGTTTGCCTTTCTGGTTTTTCCACTTCCATGAACCTTATGTTCTAACTATACTGAATTTCTTGGCTTTCTCAAGTTAGGCATTTTTATACCACTGTGCCTTCGCTCAGGCTGTTTGCTTTTCCACCTTTCTGAACACAAACTGAACTTATTCAACAAGGTCCAATTCAAATAGCGCACCTTGTCCCAAGCCCTCCCCGGGTCACTTTCTTCAACTTCCCCTTCCCCAATAAAGGGACCTGTTTCCTCTGCTGTATTATCAGAATTAAAAAAAAAAATTCTTTCTTATAGCATTTGCTTCCTTGGGCTAATACGTGTCTACATGTTTGTCTTCTAGACTACAAGTGCAAAGGACTTTTTTTTTTTATTACCAGTGCCCAACCATTTCTGGCACATAGGAAATACCTGTTATAACTCATTATATAATGTTTTATAAATTTTAAACCTTATTTTACATGCAGTATCTCATTTGATCCTCAACAACTCTGTGTGCTTGGCAAGCTGACTGCAGTATGTTTGGTTGATGAATAAGCAGGCTTAGAGATAGCTCCTTCACCCAGGTTAGGCAGAGTAAGTAATGGAAATGAGTACCAGGTCTTCTGGCTGCCCCTCTTTCTACTAAGTCCCACTGAAGGTGAAAGGTCATCTAACAGCCGGGATTAGCCTGTGTGTTGGTAAAAGGAAAGTGATCAAAACCATTTGAAAAACAGGCTTTGAGCAAAGTTTCCCTTGTCTTTCCCCATCCTTCAAAACTCATCCCAGAGGAGCATTTCTTCACTTCCCCAATTTAATTCTGTCTGGTTAAGAAACGTGGGCCAAACCATTTGATCTTAAGTCAAATTGCCAAAATCCCAGAGGCCACTTAAGAGTAACCCTGAGTATACCTATGTTCATGTATGACTGAAGCACAGTGCTGCACACCAGAAATTGACACATTGTAAACTGACTATAGTTCAATAAAAATATATATACAAAAAAAAAGTAACCCTTACTGAATGAAGCAAGTTTTACGAATCAAAGGAACCGTTTTTACCATGACTGTCAGAGATGCTCAGTTTCAACGTGCCTTTTAAAAATTTCGGACCTCCAGCCTGATGGAATTCTTCCTACTTTGTCTCTATTACTATAGGCTTCCAGATGCAATCATTGTCCGATGGAGAAGGGCCCGAGTTAAGAATTTAGCAGGGGGAGGGCTGCATTCCAGATCTGCCCCTCAGGTTCTGGCTTTATCTTTATTTACTCCCCTAATCAAAGCGCAGTGGAGCCACACCCACCTCACATGATGCCGCGCGCAATAGAGACCCGAAAAGTCAGAGCGACGTGCAAACTTTAGTTCTAGGCGCATAACAAATGCTTTCATATTTTCACACTTCTGTGCTTTCCTAATATAATTTAGGAAAGAACACGCTTCCTACCCCAACAAAGCAAACTTCACGTCGTTGCCGCCCTCCTCCGGCGCCTCCGGGCCGCTCACGCGAGACGCCGCCCGAGAGGCGGAAAGGGCGCGCACGCAGTGACGTATTAATCCTGGGCGGCTGACGTCACTGCTAGGCGCCCGCGGCACGTTGGGAAGGCCCTCCGCGGGCTTTTCGGCGGCAAAGATGGCAATGGCCAGCGATTTCTACCTGCGCTACTACGTAGGGCACAAGGGCAAGTTTGGACACGAGTTTCTGGAGTTCGAGTTTCGGCCGGACGGTGAGCGGAGGGGTGGCCGCGGGCGTCGCAAGCTAGCGCGGTGCTGAGTCGGGGAGAAGCGGGGCCGAGAGGCCGCGGAGGGGGCGGCGGCGGGTGGGCGAGCCTCCGTGGGCTCGCGACTGTACAGCGGTGCTGAGGCGCTTGGGAGTGTAGGAGGCATATACATTGGTTTTGTGAATAATAGAGAATTATTCCGTGTACGTTAATTCAGAGGAGCCAATCCTGCCAGACACTAAAGTTGGACCTATGGTAAAGAGTCCGCTCACCCGCAGGGACCTTTAAGGCCATCTACATCTAGTTTATCGTCCTAGTACTTGAACGTGTTGAACATTCCCACCACACGGTGGTCAGATGGATGCTTAAAGTCTTCCGGTGAACTGTGACTTTCGAGCTACCCATTCATCCGTTTCATTCATTCCCTGTATGTAAGGCAGCATGTCTAGAAAAAACAAATGAGGCCTGCTCTGAAAGGGGGAGCCCGACGTGTAGAAAAATGAATGTTTGGTAATGATGTGTTTTGATTACTTAAAAACGGTTGTTCCCTCTACGATGCATTAAGACTATGAAAAAGGGGAGTGGTTATATGAGACAGTAAGGGAAATTTTTTTTTCTGAGGTGACGGTTGGGATGAGTCTTGAAATGAGAGTAGATCTTTTCTTGGTTTCTGAGGGAAAAAAGGAGTCAGACTGCCGAGAGCTGCCTGAGCATAGAATGCTCAGGTGAAACTGCCTGCTGCCCAAGAAATGTGCAGATTCTGTCCCTTGTCAGCTCTGATTCTCTTTAGATTGTGTTACTGTATATTGAACTCTTACTGTAATAAGGACAGTCCAACTACATAGACTTTTCTTTTTTGAGTGCATACTGTGTGCTGGACACCATGTAAATACAAAAATTGAGGGTACAGGAATGCGTAAGACTGTTTATTTCCCCTCAAGGAGTTGTATCTTGGGTAAAATAGACATGAAACTAAACATACGGTGGTATAGGGTATTAAGTGCTGTGTTCATGCTTTGGACAAAGTTCTTTGAAGGCATGAAAGAAAAATTAGAGGAGAATCACATTAATATTAGGGAAAGGGAAGATTACCTGACGTTTTAGGTAGAGCTCAAGGTAACTACAGCCCTGCAGTTATTCAGAAACCTTGATCACCTTGATCTCCCTAGTTCTCCCCAAATGTTTTCTGAATTTCGCTAAGAAACCAAATTTGCCTGAATTCTCCCTCAGTTCTTTTTTTAATGTGATCGTATTTTTAGTGCCTATGCCTGTGAACAGCTTTCAGCTTATCTGTATCACTTTTGGCCAGTCACATAAATTCAGTAGTCTAATTTCATTCCAGAACAATGGTTCTCATCTGCCACCACACCATTCCATGGACTTCTGTCAGTAATAATGAATCCCAAATACAGCGATTCCTCAGGGGTTCACCTCACTAGGGTAACCTGCCATGTTAGAGGTTCAAGATCACATGACATCTGTACCTGGGCAACTGACTAGCCATGAGGAGAAGCACACATGAGAATACTTCAAAATTAAACGTAGATCCTCTAACAAACTGGCCAGTTTTTATCCAGAAGCAGCACGTTGTTTGTATGCTTCTTAATCACGAATTAAAAATACTAGCATTGCTGTAATACGTACACGCATTAATTTGAAGGAAGATAATTAAAAGAGAACATTTTAGAGTAGCAGGGAAAGCATGAGTATTGGAAGAAGGCAGATCTAGATCTGAATCTTGTGTGACCCCGGGCAAGTGACTGAACTCTCTGTTTTCTCAACTATGACTAGGTGAGAGAATAAAAGCTACATTTTAGGGTTGTCTTACAGATTAGATTAAGTGCTCTGGGTAAATCACTTAGCACCAATAAGGCATATAATGTAAACTTTAGAAGAAATGTTAGTTCTTTTTTCAGATTCCCTGTCAATTCATGACATAGCTTAAGGGAATGGGCCTTGAAAATGACTGCCCCCTCCCCATTATATGAAATTCTCTTGAAAGCATGGAATATTTAAAAATTGACTAGCTTCAGCTTTAGCCAACTTATCAGCAAATGTTTGTGTGTCTACATGTCAATATTGACCTTAAGCTAGGAGGGAGAAAATATTAGTAAAGTAGTAGTATCAAATGGCTTTTACCTTCAAAATTGCTTACGATGTCATTTCTTTCTTTATTTCTTTAGCAGTTTTTGCTGTTATAGATTGAATTTTTTTCCACTCCCTACAGGAAAACTTAGATATGCCAACAACAGCAATTACAAAAATGATGTCATGATCAGAAAGGAGGTAAGTTCTTTTCAAATGTCTAATTTTTTACATTAAGCCCATTTTTCTCATGTCTGTGTTCTAATTTACATGTTTAAAGTACACCTACGGCTGTAAAGAAGAAGCCGATTTATAGACTGAAAAGGGACTCTAACTGAAGCATCTGTAACAACAAAAGAAGCAATCTAAGTATATTAAGTTGTAATCCCACAATCGAGCATATCATTTAATTCATTTTATAATTAACTTTGTCTTTTTACTCTATTCACTATTTAACACTGATTGATCATGATTTAAACATAGTATGAATTTTAAATGAACAGCTCAAAAATTAGGTATAAGAAAAAGTTCAAAGCACTAACTGTGCTGTGTGTTTGTATTTGTCTCTGTTCACCTTGTAGGTTTTGAGTTTAGCACTTGGAGATAGTTGAATCCCGTGGCACAAAGGTGGAATACAAGGTTTTAAAAGGGGGCTAGTAATGTGAAGAGGGAAAAATAAATGTTAAAGGAAGGGACAAGACAGTGAAGAAAAATTATAAAAAGGATGAATGACTCTCTCCCATCTTGTACTTTTAGAATCAGAATTAAATTTTTCTTTGATATTCTGTTTGAATACTCAGGGTTTGTAACTTTGTTTTATTATTTCCTTGTGACTCGTGGGGAGAGATAGAGATACACTGAAATTTTTGTAACTTACTTTCAGGCTTATGTACACAAGAGTGTAATGGAAGAACTGAAAAGAATTATCGACGACAGTGAAATTACAAAAGAAGATGATGCTCTGTGGCCTCCCCCTGACAGGGTTGGCCGGCAGGTTTGTGCTTGGTGATTCTCTAAATGCATGAATACTAACCATTTTCAGTATCATTGTTATGTTTCTCTCTATTTAGTTAGAATAGAGCCTCACTGAATCTTGATTTTTCCGTTTAGGAGACACCCAGTAAATACTCTTTTATTTTTATTTCACTGTGCCCCACTTTCTGTGCTGTCTACTGGTAGGAAAGGAGTCAGCACACAGCTCTCAGTTTGGATGTCGTTCTGAACAGTCTTCTCTGCAGCCACCCCCCAGCTAAACTTAGGACGTTTTCACACTGTTATGAGTCATTTCGACTGTAGGTTTGTTCCTTTTATTAGCAACAATAAATTCTTAATAATAATAAATAAAAATAGTTAGACAAAAATGTAAGTGTTTGTTAAACTTGAGAATAAGGATTCTCACTGACCATGTAAAATTCACTTTCTCTAGATGTATAACTTTCAGAATTCTTACTTGCATCTTTATGCCCCAGAGAGGGATTTGATTAGCATTTTTGTTCAGACTGACAGTTGCTTTTCCCTTTCACATTTCCTTCAGAAAAATTGTTTCTCAAAAGGCAGCTGACAAACACTGAGGCCTAATTTCACTCTGTAGAAAGACAGTTTGATTTCTGAATTGCATCATTTCAGCTCTTGGAGAAATGAGCTGTGACCCCAGGAGGAAGAAGCACTGAATTTCGAGTTTGTGTGTTCCCGAGGATTGTACTGTGTAACAGGTTCTTTGACTAGAAGAAAATGTGGAGGAATCTAGCATGCTGACGCTCTGTAGCAGTAACTTAACACTTCTGCTTAAAGAACTTTATTTAGGAAAGCAAAGGTAATAGTGAACAGTATTTTATGCACTGTAAACACTTTTAAGAAGTAAATTTAGATCTCAGTTTGTTTTATCCATGTATACACTGTGCATTAAAATCAAGTTAATTCTCCATTTTATGCGTGCCATCAACTGCATAATTAGGTCTTCTGATGAATACATAGCTAAGAGTGTATTCTGTGGCATCTGTTAGTTTAAACTGAAAAATCACAATAGACATAGCCTCTTAATTTTTTGTTTTAGATTTGCAGGTAAATATGGGGAGAAAATTATACTGTAACTTTGACACACTAGAAACATGTTGTATTTGTGTTACTAGTCCTTAATTTTAATTGTTTTGTGAAGTCAGAGGAATATGAATCTTTCAGCCTTGCAGTCCAGGATTCAAATATTAGTACTATCACTTACTAGTGGTTGTAAATATCAACAGTTTTTTTTCCCTCTGCTTTATGAGTTTTGAATTTCACATTTGTAAAATTAGGCCAGTAAAACTGACCTGGAGAGGGTAGGCTTATTGGCCTAATTTTAGGGATTATAGACAATGTTTGTAAAGTCCCTGGCCCAGGGCCTGACACACAGTAGGTGCTAAAGTGGTGCTGTTAGTACTATTATGCAGCTTATTTGTAGAGCCTGGTAGAAAGGGTAAATGTGTTTGTATTTATTATATTAAACATAAGCTTATACCCATATTGTTAGTTTTTACTGACATTATAAGAAACATTTCTGTGTCACTCGTAAGCATATCATTCATTTGATGGTGTCTTCTTTACGAGATCTCTGGAAAGCTGTTCTGGATTCATCCTAATATTGGAGACTCCTGAGCAGTTGATGAGGTTTTTATTTTACAGCCAAAGTTTATATCTAATAGATCAAGTTTCTTTCTTTCTTTCTTTTTTTTCTCCTACCCTGTGACAGCTAGAAAACTTGCAGCTAAAAGTGAGACCTCTTGGTAGCAAGAATATAGACATCTCTGGGATGGGTTTTTGTATTAACTACATTTCTGTTTATTTTTTTCAGGAGCTTGAAATTGTAATTGGAGATGAACACATTTCTTTTACTACATCAAAAATTGGTTCTCTTATTGATGTTAATCAGTCAAAGTGAGTATGTATATTAAAGTATTTTGACTGAATTGGCATAATTTATTAGAGAGGCTCATACTAGAACTATAGCCAGTTTGGTAAAATTTTTTAATGGCATCCCATATCAGTTTATTTATGTATGTGTAATCCTGATTTTTATATTAGTGAAGATTTGTTATCAAAGAAGTTAGTAGTATATTTTACTGATTGGGAAAAAAATCTTCCTCTTCACACAGTGTGACAAAATTTAAAAGAAATCCGTATTGGATTTATCACCCTTATTAGATGTGTATCACATCATTCTCCACCTTGGGTTTAATACTTGAAAAAAATGGAAAAAACCCAGTATAGCTTGGGTAAGGCTTTAGCTGCTGTGTCCTCCCAGGTTCTGTGTCTCTGTGCCACGTACCGTTGTCTGAAAAATCCCTCTGCCTCCAATTATTTCTTTCCACTCTTTTCCCTCAAAATGTTCCTGTAGTGTCTTTTTCCTCTCACCTTAAATTGGAATAACTTACTTGTTTACTGGTTTCAACGTAAGCTCCATGAGAACCTTGCTATATCTCCAAAGTTAGCCCAATGCTGGCACACAATAGATGGTTTATACATGTTTACTAGAGGAACGGAGAAAGGAAAGAATGCATAATAACTATTGGATCCAAAAGGCTGTGTCCGTAAAGAGTGACCAAATACTTTTATGCGATAACATCTGTTTACCCATAGATCGTGAGGCTGTGGCATTCATACCCTACTGGAATTGTAAATTGATACAGTGATTTTTGGGAAGCGATTTGATAATTTGCATGAAAAGCTGTTAATACTTTTCATTCATCTTTTCCAGCTAATTTCATTTCTGAGTGTCAGTGTGTTCTGGGGGAATATTCTGAAATAATGAAAAAGTTTTATTATTGATAAAGCTGGTCATTGAAACCTTATTTATAATTGGAAAAAAATCCAAATATCTAACAAGAAGAGAATTGTTAAATTAATTAAAATTTATTTGTGAATTTTTTTAATGTAGTGGAAAAAGTAGTGTTTAAAAGGCCACAGAGAATGATTTTAATAATTTTTTAAAAATTAGAGAAATACTAAAATAATTAGTTATTTCATTATATAGTATTGAGGTTTTTTTCTATCTTTATAATTTTATTTGCTTTATACACTTTTGTAATGATAACATTTTTATGCAGGAAATAAACACTTTAAATGTGAAATGAATACTGATGAAAAAATTTAGGGTTTTTTTTTTTTTTCATAGAAAAGCTAGGGATGGGAATTGTTTAGTGTGTGCATTTTAGTTATCAGCAGATCCTCTCTCCTGAATTCCTTCAACTTAATGATTTAGCTTTTTGGTTTTTGTGTTGTGTTAGGGATTAATTTATATTACTATGTTGTTTCATTCTAGGAACCAAAAAGTAATTTCTGTCTTTTTAAATTTTAGGGATCCTGAAGGCCTTCGAGTATTTTACTATTTGGTGCAGGACCTGAAATGTTTAGTTTTTAGTCTTATTGGATTACATTTCAAGATTAAACCAATCTAAATTGTATGTTTTTTGGAAGCTGTTTTTATATTTAATTAAGGGATGGGTGAGGGAGGGTTTGTCATTTATAATATTGGGGTTTTTATGAATATGAAGTGAACTTTTTTTAATACGCAAACTGAAAATAAGAAACTGCATAAGCAGGCTTAATGGTTGTCTTCACCTGGGTCCAAATGGGTCAGACAGTCCCCACACACAGTAAATTCTGTAAATAAAAGTCACCTTGTATTGAAATTTTGCTCCAATAAAACATATCAAAGCCTGCATGGACAGTGCTTTTTTTTTTTTCCAGGAGGATGTATCTCTGCTTCACTTTAAAGACAATAACAGTTGTTGTAGTCGGTGCGGCCTCTGACAGAGGTTCTTTCAGGTAGAACCACGGAGCCAGATCCCCACCTGTTTAAAGGTAATTGTAGGTCTTCCCTTTTTTCTACCACACCTGATGGGATTTAATTTTTTGGTGCTTATAGAAATAGTTTACAGAAGGTTTTGAATTTTTTACATTTATCACAAACCTCTCCGGTTATTCACACTGAAATGTTTTGGTATAAGCAGTGATTTCCTCAAGGTGGCAAAGGTGAAGTCAGTGTCCCGTTAGGCACATCTTCTATTATGTCCTTATTTTCTGTTTCACTATATATGTGTGTGTGTGTATGTGTGTGTGTTGTGTATTTGTGGGAAATAAATGAATTCTCCGCTCTAAAAATTAAAGGTTAGACTTAAACACACACACACGTGTGTGTGTATTTATATCCTAACTCCTAATGAACACAGGTCCCACTCAAATTTCCAGTTCCTTCAACCTCTTTCTGACAGACTTGGTCTTTTATTCTTTTGTTGCTAACCATGCCCTGGTATTCTGTTACTTTTCCATCTGAACCCTCACTCTTTAAAAATACGCATCTTGCTAGTCATCATCCACCTAACTCAGGGCCTTAGCGTGGGAGGATTAGTGACTGGAGGCTTGCCAGGGGGCCTGAGCAGCTAGACTAGAGCAGCTTTGTACCGTAAACTGTGAGATAATCGAAATGTGCTGTGTCTGCAGTCCAGTGGGGTAGCTACTAGCTACTACATGTGGCTTCTGAGTACTTGAGATGTGGTTAATTTAGCTGAATTTATAGTCCTATTTAATGAAAAATAATATTTTCCCAACATTTTATTATGAAAAATTTCAAACACAAAAAACTGTTGAAAGAATTGTAAAATAAATACCTGCATGCCAATCTAAATTCTGTAGTATTTTCCTTTTGCAATAATGAGTCTTGCAGTAAATGATGTCCTGTTGTGGATTTTTCACTTACAGGCGGAATGCCTGGTGTAACTGGTGCCGATAGGTTACGTTTTTTAGTGTTACTTGATTTTTGTTAGGCTTAGATGGCCAGGCGAGGTTTGTGGCTGCCTTCTGGACAGCATAGCTCCAGAGCCTGGCTTGGCAGCTTGTTGACCATAGAGTGCCTTCTGGTCCTTTACGCTGCATTGAAACGTGTGGCCAGCCCCTTCTGGTTTGCCTTGAAAAGTCATCCAATCTCCTGATCTCCGTTGTGCACTACTGTGCTGTCATCACCGTCAGGTCTTTTATGTGAAAATGAGCATTTCTGTTCAAGCTGTAGACCTTGATGGATGTGCAGGATGAAACCGTGATATAATTAAAAGTTCTATGAAAGGTGACTATTTGACTGCCAGAGGCCAGTTGGGACAAGATAGAGGATTTTAACTCTAGAGCATTAGAGTAGATTTTATTGTAAAGATAAGAAGGACAAATGAAGTAGCTAATTAGGGAAACAGGAAACTTCAAACAAAAGGTCTTTAGAGTTTTTACTGTAAGAGCCAGGAAATTTAATATCACTCAGTGGCATAAAGGTTAGACATTTGGACAAATAACCATGGAAGTGGGAACCTGGCCAGGTGAGGTTAGTCCTCCCAAGAGAGCGATGCACACACCATCTCCCTGGGAGCTGGTGGTTGTCCCTGAAGCCCTCACTTCCGGCTGGGTCAGGAAGACCAGCTTGCTGCTGTGAAATGATAAGCCATTGAGGTTTGAAGGTGTGGCTGGAAAGTCTGAAGGTGTGACCAGAAGCTGTGTGCTAAGCTCCTAGCTGACAGTCACTGTTGTCAGGAAGGGATGGGTCAAACCTGTGGTTTTCTAAATGAAGAAAGGCTTTATATTTATAGCAAAGCAGCCAAGAAGTAAATAAGTGAATGCCATGTGTGTCCATGTGGTGTACATGTTATGTGTGTTTTGCACAAAAGTGAATTTGGAACACAATGTACAAGAACATTCAGAACAACCCTCAGAGTTTTCATCTTTCTGTTTTTAACTAGGGGTTGCAATAGATGAAGTTTAGTGCCTCCGATTTTGTGCCTCTTTGATCAAAGGGCAATGCTGGGAGTTTAATTAGTCCTGTCTGAAGTTACTGCTGTTACCTTCTGATGCTGGGTGTCTTATTTTAGAAGGAATTTGCCTTTTCCAGAAATTAGAGCTTAGTAATAAAAAGAAACTAGAGCTTTGAGGGAACAGCTACACAATGTGACTTTCCAATTACTAATCTCATTCTTCCTACAAAACTATGAAAAATTATGAAAAACCTGTATTTTGTAGTCAGTTCCTCTTAACTTTCCATGTAGGCATCGTATCTCCTCTATGTGTTGAAGTTACACCGATGAACGGGATGGACGTGGTACACACAGTATGGAGTTTATGTAGAGGAAGCACGACTGTGTAAGTGTGAAAAAGTGTTCTGCACATGTTCTTCCATCAGGAGAGCTACCCACCTCACCAGCTCTAAGGATGTAAAATCACCCAAAACGGTTCAACATCACCAGTGTCTATGGATCAGTAAGATATAAAATAGCCAGATCTGAGGTTACAGGATGTTTTTTTCTACAGAGGTAGCGGTATGTTGCCACATGTTTCCCAGCTCCCAAATTGTGTTGTTCCCCTCCCCCCCACCAACCCCCCCCACACCCCCTTTCTTCCAAGCATCTGCACCCCAAACCTGACATGTGAAGACAGAGAACTTAGTGCAGTGCATTTCTGGATCACAGTCCTGACTCTTCCACTATTTATAGAACCCTTGGAGAGAGGGAAAAAATGACATTTCCTTCTTTTTGAAGTCTGAGATATCCCAGTGCCAATCTAATTGAATTCTTCCAGGTCTATGAAGTGAGGAACATGTGAGGAAACTGAGGCTTGAAGATTTGGAGTGATGTGTTCAAATTTTTACAGCTAGAAAGGATTTGAATGTTGGACCTCAAATGGTGATATTTAATGTTTAATCCGTGCCCGTTCTGTAGTTGCCAGGTCTGGTTAGCACTTTGTAGACCCTATAATCTCGGGAGGCATATATCACTATTTTACTGTCCGAGAAGTGAAGTGACTTGCTTAAGTCACACACAGAAGTGAGGGCTGGTATTTCAAGCCAGATCTGCCTGGTTCTAGAACTGGGGCTTGGTGGCAAGAGGTTTCTTAAAAATTCAGATCCAAAGTCCATCTGTGCTCAGTGTATTCAGTCAGGCTTGATTTTAAACATGGGTCAAGGATGAGCAATAAGGTGTCCTTTGGTGAGTCAGTTAACCTCTTAACATCAGTGTTTTCATTTGTCAGATGAGGACGATAGTAGATAGCTGTCAGCGTTGGGAGGTTTCAGTATGATTGTACACTCAGGAGTCCTCCAACAAACGATGGCATCTCTCTGCCACCTCTCGAGATCATTCACTACTGCTCCATTCCCTCTCAGCAGAACTCCACTCATTCATTCATTCATGCCTTCATACCTGGCATTGGGATCGAGTGCTAGCAATCTCTCTCTGTTTTGAGATTGACAGAGGCAATCCACGATGAGGGTAAAGAGAGAAGAAAATGTCCAGCAGCAAATATTCCTGAAATATCCAGACTCCACCCATGCAACTTTGCTCATACAATTGAATTCAGTCAGTGCCCGGGAGGTCATTCAGCTGACTGGCTGTGCCCCATGACAAGTGGCAGACTTGGTGTTGACTCAGAGATTAAGGATTGCATTGGGGGACAGACGTAGGGCAGCTGGGGGGCCAAACAACAGCACAGCCTAGAGGGGTCCGGGTGGTCAGAACATTGAGTAGACTGCGTTTGTAAAGTAGTCAGGAGGAGGGGTAGGAGGTGAAGAGCGGGGACGCCTTCTGCAGGATGATGGCTTCGTTGAGGGTAGAGGTTGGTAAGGGACGGAGAGAACAAGCAAGGAATTTGGCGAGAGGCTGGTAAAATAGGGTTCATTTTTCTCCGTGTAATCAACTTCCCCTTGTGTTCCCTACCTCACTCCTCTTCCCCGACACTCCATGTTAACCATGATCGCCTGATTTGAAGAGCAGTGAAATTGGTCTCATAGAACTGTGCGCCTGAAGACTGGCAAGGCCTATATCAGATGAACGTGAACCTCAGTGTGAGATCTGGGGGTGTTCTGGCAGGGTCTGGCTCATAGAAACAGACTTAGCGAAACGAGTTTCTTTTAATTGGAGGGATATAGGTCTTCATGAAGTAAAGATTCGTGGACAAAACTCAAGTAGAGGAAGCATTCACTGGTTTCTCTTCTTGAAAAATAATCAAATGTGAACATTTTCCTGCTCAACTAGTGCTGTATAAACAAGAACAACTTTTCTGGAGAGTGTTTGGTAATATGTATCAAAGTCTTTAATGTATATACCCTGGACCAATAATTTCTTATTTAAACAGTTTTCCTAAGGAAATACTCAAAAGTACAGGCCAAATATTTTTTATATTTGTAAAAAATTAGAAAGAGCCTAAATGTCCAACAGTAGGGGATTGCCTAAATAAATTATGGTATAACCCATGTGGGTAATAACTATATATGGCTTTTTAAAGTAACATTTTAAATGAAAACATTTATTAGAAAATAGTAGATCAAAAGCGTTGTATACAGAATGAATTTTGATAGTAAACATACAGATAAAAAGCTAGAAGAATATATACCAAAATTTTATAGTGGAACCATCTTAACGTATGTTTCAAAATAAATTCTAAAATACATTTATCTGCAATAAACACAAATGGAAAAAAATTTTTTTCCCAATAGCGATATATACGAGAAAGTTTCTGACAGGCTATTTTGAGGTAAAGAATTTAGTCATAATATTTCTTGTGTATATGTCTATATATTTAAGCGTATACATTTTAATTGTTTGTTTTTACTAGTAGTTTCTTTTAAGTATGCTAGTTTTTGTTAAAGATCTTACTTCTTTTCGCCAAAGCTGTGTTCATTTATCTTCTCAGTCCTCAGATGTAGATTCTGAATGCTTTCTTCACCGCAGGGGCTGGTTAGTTGAAATGAGGGAGATAGAGCTCATGACCATCCTTCCTTTCCCGTCAGCACCAGCTTTTATCACATAATTTCCTTTCATCACTTTGGTCAAGAGGAGGGGCAGAAGATTTTGAGTTGGAGTATCATTCAGACACTGTTCATTTCTGCCTTCTGTCTCAGAGCCCCTCACACACCCAAGCGATCTGGGATTGGAAAGGCCAACTTCTCTCTACTCATTTTTGGGTCAGGTTTCTCCACCTGCATCACTGCCCGGCACAGACACAGGTAACATCTGCTTTTGCTCCCTCAGATCTTTATACCGAGTGTCCTATTAATCCTACTTACAAAGAAAAGATTCTAGGGGGAAAAAGATTCTAGGAATATAGCAATTCATTATAAATGACTTGGCATGAATATGGGGTGGGGAGAAGAGCATTCTTTGTTAATTGGGTTAGAACTGCCTTAACTCCAAGGGATGTGAAAACTAGTTCAGCATTCACGGAAAGTTTTCTTTTTTAAAATATGCTGTGATTTTTGCTTTGAGTTATCAAAGAAGAGGTCTGGGTTATTACTTTTTATTTGAGTCTAATGATTTGTATATTATCTTATCAGTCTTAAAGCGTTCTATAGTAACAGCTTATTTTCCTTAGGAAATTAGGAATAATGTGAATTATCAAGTCTAGAAACTTCCAGAAATTAAAAAAAATTTTTTTGAAGACTATAGTTACATGTGCAATTTATTTTCTGTATTTCGTGCTTCTTGGATATCATCTTTTCAAGCTGATTAATATAAGAAGCAAGGTAAATTTTAAATATCTACTATTTAATAATTTCTTTCTATATTGCTGTCTATTAATAGATTGAATCCTTTATGCATATTAACTAAAGACTGCCTATTGACAAATTTTATTTTCACAAAATAAAGTTGGCTTCTCTGGCAACTGGAAGATTATTTCTGAAATTGTAACATATATGGAGTCATTTAGGATTAAAAATACAGGTGTCTGGGGTCTAACCTAAGGGATGTTTATTCAGCACATCACCCATGAGGCACTGGAATCTAGAATGATAACCAGTTTGCAGTGTTAACCCTCAGTAATTCTTTTGTAGATGGTGTATGGGATATACTTTGGGAAACAATGTGGTAGCGTCGTGTTATAGTTGAAAAGAACTACACAGTGTATTTATCTATGTGGGCCAAGAGATAATGATCTCAAACTGACATTGAATTACTATTCTAACCCTTGTAAGAACTTTTTACTATTTATATGTAGATCTGAAAAAAATATATATATATATACATATATATTTGTTTTAAACCAAGTTAATTAAATTTTTTCAGAATCTTAAAAACATAAAAGTTTTAAAAGTGTCTCCGTAATTTGGAATGGTACCACTTTGCCTAACATTTTATGCATATGTTGAACATTTTGAGCTCAACTGCATAGGACCTAGCCTACTTAATCTATTGGTTGATTTTTAAAAATATTCTTTCCATATTTTCTAATAGTCATGGCCATAATTACTAGGAATGTAAATGACTTTCACAGAAATATTGAAAGTTTTTCATGTCTTATATAGATCAGGCTCAGTCTATGTACTTTAGGCACTTGAAGGAGTTAATAAACACACATCCACATCCACACACAGACATACACACATCTGCCTTAATCCTGGTATGTTTCCGTAGACTGACATTTTAATTTCTTTTTTTTGGACAGATCATTTTGTTGCAAAATTTTAATGCAAAACATACATTGCTTTTTGCTCTAGAGATGAGCGATCAGGAAGTGACTTACTCCACCGTGAGAATACTTCAGCCGCCTTCACAGTCACAAAATAGATTAAGGCCTCGTGGTACTGAAATCGCTCGCAAGACTGATGAAAAAGGTACACGTTTTAAGCATCTAAATTCACCTGCCTCTCATGGTTTGTCAGACTATTGATGTTTGAGAAAAGTTCCTACCTGTTCTTCAGGTCCTCAGCTGGTCAGACTAAACCATAGTGGTATTTAATGGTCTTTTAAAAAAATATTTGTGAGAATGGAGAAATTAATGAATTTTTTTTTAAATTTGAGAAGGTGATAGAATGTTTTCATTCAAATTTGGTCTAGAAAAATTCATGAGGCCTTTAAAAGTAAAGGACAGACTAGAGTCTCAAGAAAACATTGCATTTCCTAGAGAAGTAAAAGTCTTACAGAAGATTTAAGAAATGAAAAATAAGCATTAGGAACACTGCCTTTATTCAGACAAAAGCTGTTTTAGATGTCTTAAATATTTACCAAAACTTCATGGCAATGAAGAAGCAAAAATGTTCAGATCAAAAGGGGAGAGATTTTTCCATTCTCTCTCTCTCCACCTCAAATATTGCAGCAAACTCTAAATTGAGAATAGTTTTTACTGTTCTAATGTAGTGTCAGTCAGAGATGTAACTTGCGGATACTGAGGACCTCAAAAGTAGGAGGATAAATCTAGCATTACTAGAGGAAAAAAAATTGATGAAAAAGAGGAAAAAGTTGATTTCTAGGAAGTTCTTTAAGAATGTGCCCCAGTCACATTTGCAGCTTCATAGTATCCACAATTGGCTACCAGTTTCTCAAGAATATTGACTGCTTTTTCCTTTCTCTTCGTGATCAGTTGTGACCACAGCAAGGAGCACGGAGGTCGACGTGGATGCTCGTCAGTGTGTATTGTGTTCATTGGTGCTTTTGGAAAGGATGCATTTTTAAAATCCCACAGGAGTGTTCTTGGGTGTAGGGTTTCTGAAACTAGTGAATATCGGTCAGAAGTTGAAACTAGAAAACTGTAATTACTAGAATGAAAATTAGAACACTTTGTATGATATATTTTGTAAAATGTTTACAGAAGATTGTATTTCAGATGGTGTCCAGGTTAAGGTTAGTAGAGGGCCAGGCACTATCCCTAGTGATCATTTTCTTCCTTCTTTATTTGAAGAGTCTTCGGTGTGCTGGCCTCGCATTGCAGTGATTCTGGGGATCTTCTGTCTGTTTTTGCTGATGGCAATCATAGTGTTGGGGACAAAGAGTGAGTAATTGAAGTACACCCTTTGAGTCTGAGTATCAGACGTAACCACTAATTGTGCAGATGTTGGCCATGCTCCATCAGTTTTTCCCTGGCCGTGATCACAGAATGTTCCAGGTGGTTCTTTCTTAGATATTTTCCCCAGACGTAATCACAGTGTCATTTTCATTTTATTTACCTGTTCCAATGTCTCTGAAGCCGTAATGAGCTGTCTCATTCTGTATGAGACAAGGTAACATTCCTTCTGACAAGGACTTAGTACAGCAGTCTCCCTTTTTCCACAGGGGTGCTTCCAGGACCCCCAGTGGGTGCCTGAAATAGCAGATAGCACTGAATCCTGTATATATTATGTTTTTAAAGTTTAATGTATAATCTAGGCACAATAAGAGACTACGCCAGATGCCAGCATCACTACTCTTGTGCGTTGGGACCATTATTAAGTGAAATAAGGGGTGGATGAATACACGCACTGTGTACCTCGACAGCCACCTGATACCGGCTAAGGGACTAACCCAGGCGGGTGGGATACACTCAGCAAAGGAATGATCACGTCCAGGGGAGGACAAGCGGGATGGTGTGGGATTTCTCCACAATACTCAGAATGGCATGCAATTTAAAGCTTATGAATTGTTTACTTCTGGAATTTTCCATTTAATATTTTCTGACTGTGGTTGACATGGTAACTGAAACCGCAGAAAGTCAAACCACAGATAAGGGGGAACGACTATAATATTCCGCTTTGTCAGTTTAGATCACTGTAAATCTCAGGTGCACATTCTTTGAGAAACAACGCTTCAAGAGAAATTAAGACTTTCTCTTGATTTTTTTCTAAGTATATAGTGAGGAAATGGTTTAGTAAACAGAGTGGTTCTCCTCATGGATGTTAGATGATCTTGACTTCAACCTTTATCTTTTATTTGCATTCCTTGACATGTTTAGGGAACATTACTAACATGTTATGCTCAGATAAAATTACAAAATTGGGTCTTCTTCTCTTTTCTTCTGTATGTATTCCATCTACTCCAGCGATGATGGTGCTGTTTCTTCATGTTTCTTAGTGCAGATTTTCCTACTCGGTAGATGTGTGGCTGAATGCTGACTGATTTTTACTTTGGTATCAATGTGTAAATGACTCACTGTTACTAAGAAACTGAACTGAATGATAAGATGTTACTGTCACAATTTTATTCAGGAATCGTATTTTATTGATTCTACACTTAGGTGGCTAATAGTGAGGAATCTGATGTTTCAATTTTTATGGTCACTTTGTTGAGGTGTTACTTTCTAAATGTCAAATTACTAATTAAAGTTAATGAAATGAGTTGGTCGTCAAAGAGATACCTTTTTCCTCTTGTCCTAAATTTCAACAATGAAGCATTATGAGGACTTTAAAAATTACATCTCTGCTGTTAATTTTAGTTTTTCAGTATATTCAAGAAAAGCATCACCAGGAGGAAATTCTACGAAACCTCAGTCAAAAGTACGACATTCTGCAAAATGACAGCTACTCAGTTAGGCAACTTCTGACAAATATGACTGCAGAATGTGGCATTCTTAAAATGAAACTCGATAGGAAAACTCTTTGGGCTAACTCTACAGAAAAGATGGAATGCTGTAGGAAAAAGGAGATCTTTTCAAAGTCTTTGCAAAATACAGGTATGGAGGAAATCTTGAATCAAAGATCACATAATTTTTCATTCCTTCTTCCCCCCCTCAAAAGCTTTGATGCCTGAGAAACAGGCTTACGTTACACGGTAGTGATCCAGCTCTGCTGGACAACTGTTAGTTTGTGCCCCTTGGATGTCACGTGGGTATTTGGGTTTGCTTGTTTCAAATACGGGATTGAGACCTCAGGAGCCACGTTTGCAGCAGTAGAGCCCTGCGTTTCCCCAAAGTCGGCGGCAGCTCTTGCTTTCCTACTGCTCCCAGAAGATGAAACAGTAGGTCAGCGCCCTGGAAAATTTGGTTCATTTTGCACCTGTGGGCAAATGAGACTCTCCAGCTTTGCTGCTGGCATGAAATACGGAGAATGTCAGTAAAAATAGACTTAGGCTACAGTGAGCGCAACGCCTTTTATTTGGATTCTGTTGTGAAGATAATTGTCTGTGTGTGTTTCCATTCTGCACTGACTTCAGATATTTTGGTCTATTTTTGATCAGTATATACTCCCTGCGGTACACCTGCAAGGTGCCGTAGGGCTGACGATTGTGCAGCTCTGTGTGATGATAGCATTAAAGACACCCAGGAGATAAGAATATTAAATCTAATGCAATGAACCCTGTTATCATGCATAACGATGGAATGAATCAGCCTAGTTAATCAACAACTACTAAATGTTTGCTTAGGGTTTAGAGTTTACAGAGCGGTCTTACGTATTTAATCTGATTTAAGTATGGTAGTTAGTAGAAATGTACTGTCTATAATTAAAGGATCAGTAATATTTTGATTTGGTATATTATAAAATGTTTGAGGAAAATAAAGAATTCCACAGAAGAATGTTTCTTTTATTTAGAAGGCATTCCAGGATCTTTTAAAAATTAATTTTCTTTTATTATTTTAAAAACAGCTTTATTGAGGTACTATTGATATGCAAAAGCTGCACATATTTAATACATACAATCTGACGAGTTTGGGCATATGGATGTGTCTGTAAAACCATCCACAATTAGGGCAATAGACATACCCATCACCTGCAGAAGTTTTCTTAAGTCCCTTCTTCTTTGTGGTAAGAACACTTAACACGAGGTGTATGCTTTTACCAGTTTTTAAGTGCCCAATTCAGTATCGTTAACTGTCGGCTCTACGTTGTACAGCAGATGTCTAGAATTTATTTATCTCGCATAACTGAAACTGTCTACCCATTGAATAACAACTCATTTACCCTACCCAGCAGCTACCTTTCTACTTTCTGTTTCTCTGAGTCTGATTACTCTTCATATCTTACATAAGTGGAATCATGCAGTGTTTGTCCTTTGTCATTGGCTTATTTCACTTAGTGTGATATCCTCAAGTTTGATCCATGCTGTTACATGTGGCAGGATTTCCTTCTTAAGGCTGAATAATATTCATTGTGTGACTATCCCACATTTTTTTCATTCATCGACGGACGTGTGGGTCGTTTCCATTTCTTGGCTATTGTGAACGGTGCTGCAGTGAATATGGGAGTGCAGATATCTCTTGGCGTTTCAGACTTTTTATGAACATCACATTATCATTATTGGTAGCTATTAAGATTTTTATTTATTCATGGAGAGCTGATAAATACCTTATTCTGCTTAACAGAATACTGGATGAAAAGAAGTTTAATGTTTCACCTTATATATTGTAGGCAAACTCAAGAAAGGTGACTGGTGCTGTTGGGGAATAAAGTGTTACTACTTTACCATTGAAACTGAAGACTGGAAGGGATGTAAACAGATTTGCCAAAGTTACAGTTCTTCTCTTTTGAAGATAGACTACGCAGAAGAAATGGTATCATGGACTGTTTGTTACATGTGCTTTTATTCTCTTGGCCTCTGTCTCTCACCCTTGGACCCAAAACACTGAGAACATGGAGGAGTTTAGATAGAGGAACCTTCAATTATTCTTTGTGTTCTATCTGTTGAGTGAACAAAAATCGTACAGTTAAGAGTCTCCCAGGAGACCCTGCCTGCTAATAGGCATGTGATCTCGCTGCTTACAAAGCATTCAATGCATGTTATGTATCATGGTGACCATTATTATTTCCAAAATGGAAACCCCCTTGAAGGTGCAGTTTGGGACTTGATCTCCTTTTCTTAGGACTCTGCCGGAGAACCCCTCACAGCGAAGACTGCCTTTCCTTTGATGAAGCACTTCAGCCTTTGGTCGCCCGCAGGCTGGAGCCAGCCGGTATTCTTCCCTGTAAGGTGGCAACCAAGAACCCAGAGGCAGCACCGTCTAGTAGTTACTGTTAGGAGCCAGACCGCCTGGGCTCATCCAGTTCTGCCACTTACTAGATGGGTGGCCTTTGGTAAATTACTTACCCTCTCTAGGCCTTTTTTTTCCCCCATCTGCAAAAGGTAGATAATAATGAGGATCATAAAGGTGATAACAGTGTTACAAATTAGCTTCATGACGATTTTCACTGCATCGGTGGTAACATTTACTTGAATTGATACTTGTATGTATTATATCAAGATGTATCTCTCTCAGGAAGAATTGTAAAAAGAGAAAATACAGTGACAATATCAAAATCATCTTTTAAATTTATTACTAATAAGAACTATCCTCACACACACGTGTTTCTACAAAGAAATGTATGCAACAATCTACCTGAAACCTCTATCATTTAGAAAAAAAAATACAAAATTTATATACAAATCTGAAAGATGTTTTAAAGCATAATGTGAAAGAATTTATAAACCAAGTAGTAACATAATTTTTTGTTTGTTGCAGTAAAACACAGTTAAATTTAAACCTGTATTTAAAAATATATTCAGAAATATAATCAACACTATGTACTATGTCACTTTGACATACTACGTTTTCAGACATAGTGAATCTTTCTAAGTGCTTCCCCTTTTCCTTTTTCCTCTTCCGGTGAACTGTAGCAAGCCTTTCTCTTATAAAGCTGACGTTTCCAACGCACCCTTCTCCCACACTTGTTATTTTAATAAATTTGTTCTGAAGATTCTTTTTTTCCCTTAAGGATATGTAATGACTATTTTTCTTTATCCTTAAATTTTTCTGAAGCATGATTTTGACTGGTTTCATAAAATTATTGAACAAATCTCCTGTTGTTAGGTATTTAGATTTTGAAATTTTCTACATTTTAAATAATTTATGAGACTGGCAGCCAGTTTTTACATAAATAAATAATCTACTAGAGGAAAATGACTGAAAGATGAGAAGACAGAGGGGGTTTTTCAGGAAGGAGGGCCAAAGGATGAGGTATGCAGAAAATAGCAGACTGCTGGTTGTGGGAACAGCCCAGTCTTTTACCTGTCCTTATTGTCATTCATCCAGCAGGTGGGAATTTAGTCACTCATATGTTTTGTTTCTTTTACAGACCTTCCTTCAATCTCAGATGTCTCAAAATTCCTACTGGATTGGAGCATCATTTAATAAAGAGGAAAGTAAATGGAAATGGATTGACGGTGACACATGTGGATTGTAAGTTTCTGGGATGCATTCAAAGTCTAATACTGGTGCCAGGTTGGATGGATTATCTATAATCTACAATTTTCTAGTAGAGATTTTTGGTAAGAATAAGGCGAATGATTAAGAAAGTGTTTTGGGAAGTATAGTTAAAAAGGAAGGCAAGTGTCATACAGAGTTAGTAATAATAATCAAATTATGATGTTAAACACATGCTCGGAAATATGTGTTACAATGTACACAAAACAAAACCATTAAGGACGGTGATGTGAAGTGATTGGACCATTCTGACTTAGCCATAGTGATTCCTCCCACAACCACAAATGAGTATTTTGAATATCCCCCAAAATTCATTTGAAAATGTTTTATATTATTAGTTTATATTATTTATAAATGTAAATAAATGTAAGTACAAGCATACACATGCACACACACATTCCCCTCATTGTACTTCTATTAAGCGCAGCATTTTGTAAATTCTTGGGTTTACATTTAGTTATAATCTGCTAAATCTGTTTGATTTTTGAACAATCTTAACTGTTACATTTTTTATTTCTAGAAATTCTCTTACATTTTCAAATCTCTCTAGTTACTTACATTTTCAAGCTTGCTTTTATTTCTTGAAAGATACTAAACATACTCATTTTACATTTGGTACATGAGAATTTTAATATTTGAAGTTTTGTGAGTCTAACCTATTATTTCTACTGACTTTTGTTCATGGTGCCATTTTCATTTTTAGTGTTTAGTGATTTCTGTTTTCCTTTTGAGCTGCTGAGGAAATTTTTCGAGGACTGAGATGAAAGTGGCTTCCTCAAGAAGGAATTTGCTTTTGTTGGCTGCCTTGGGGCACTGTGAATCTGAGCTATTTTAATTCTAAATCTGGGCCCCGCAGGTAGTATTGTTCTGGATTGCAAACCTATAAGAGATGTGTGGAGGAAATCACCTAAATGTCCTGGAAGCCTGTGAATACACTTTCAGGCAAACAACCTCAGGGGTCACAAAACAGAAAGGCTCAAATGGACCAAAATAAGATGCTCACATCATGCAGTTAATTAAATCAATTTAAGACACTTAGCACTATGCAAGGGGAAAGAAATGGGGTAGCTTCTCACACTTGGATGGAATGGGATAGTAGGTTGTCACACTTAGGATGAGGGCCCAGTAGTTGGAAGGACCCCTTGAATCCTGAGTTATCCACTCCTCAAATGGCCTGGCTCTGCTGCATCACCCTTCCCTGACGATGGTGCAAGGTTTCCAGGACCACACTTGAGGTTTAAGTAAGGAGGCCCAACAGACAGAAGGTTCTTGTGGCCAGTGCACACATTATCTCTATTGGGCGGATACAGGAGCATGTAAGCCTGCTCAGAACTGCAGCTCTCCGGTTAACCTGATGAGCAGCTGTGGATTTTATTTTGAGTTCCTTAGGCAGAAGGCCAGAATGAGTGTCACCAGTGGGTGGCGAACTTGAGACCTTATGAACATTGACTGTCTATGAGCATCGTGTGTGTTACACATGGTGTATGGTATTTATTTGGTTCTTCCTTTTCTGTGTTCAGCACACGTGTGCCCTGTTTGCTGTCTCTGTACCTAACATGTGCCATAGGTTACTAACTTACCTGTACTTAACACATCTTGTACTTTCTGCCTGTGCCTCACAAGCTACTTAGTTTCGTATATCTTCCTTAACTGCTTGCTTCTCTTTTTCCCTGTAGCAAATTTGGGTATTCTTAAGTAATGCAGCAGATGCAAATTACATGAGGGATGGTTTGTGATTTTGTATTGTTAGGTGAGATTATTCTTTTTTTCTTCTGCTTAAATCCAAGGTTCAAGACTGTTCTAGGGCGATTTAGACTGAAGATATATCCCTTTGGGGTCTCAACTCTCTGTAGCTTGTTTTCTATTTAGAATGCCCATCTCGGGTGGAAGTCATTCTTTAGCCGACTACATCAATTAAGGGAAAAAGTGGCTTCAGTGTTTCACTTCCCCTTCGAGGTTCCCACCTTTACTTAACCCTCAGCTTGAATATGAATTTGCTTCTTATCAGTTCTTATCAATTTATTCGAGAGGGTGTAAAATTTGTCTTTATTCAGCATTTTAAAGTGTTTTCAATAGGAAGATAGTTCTCACCTAACCCACTGCTTTGCTGAAATAAAGGTCCTGCTTTAGATATTTTTCAATGAATTTTCATGTTTCAGTTAATAACCGTTAGCTATGGGATAGGGAAGGAAAAGAAATAAAACACATAAAAACATCAATTAAACAACTTCATCTCTGACTGTATTCCACTTCTTTTTTCTCCTTAAAGTTTATGCACACAAGACCTTACTATCTTGTCACAAAAATTCAGTTCCTCCTTTTAAATCTCTCACTTTTATTGAAATAGTTAATATAAGAAAGCAGGTTGCTATATTGTGATGCCAGCATAGCAATGTTGCCTTCTGATCAAAAATTCCCAGTGTGGAACGAAATGGGAGATTATGGGTGTGATCAAGAAGATGTTGTTCTGTTTAATGGGCTAAGAGCAGAAGAAATTCTTTCAGTGATGAGGTTATGGTTAATATTTCCATATTTCAGGTCTTTAGGCAACAGACTTAAAAAATATGGTTTACGTTATTATAAGGTTCAGAATTAAACAGTTGACCATGTCTGTTTTCTCTTTTACAGTAATTTGAAAGTAATGAATATTCCTTCTGGGATAGGACAGTGTGTATTTTTGACCCGAACAAGAGCACCGTCTATTGTGTGCTCGGAAATCTACCATTGTATCTGTGAGAAGAGAATTGATTGCTTCAATAAACACTAAGAAGAAAAGGTGAAATGGAATTTTGTCATTTTTGAAAACTGTTGTTTATTGCTTGTAATAGTTTGTGGTTACTTACAAATTAATATTTTTGACTGTAGGACTTAGTCCACTGTGGAAAAAGAGATGAGCTGAGAGAGGAAGAAAATGCCCTTTTGGACTATGATTTAAGGCATCAGATACCATCTGTCTTCTTGGGGAAGAGAGAGTCGTTTTGTCTTTGCAGAGCAGTTGCCCGTCTCTTTAATAGCCTCAAGGAATTACTTTCCCTTTCCCCGAGACACTCACAGAACCAATTAGAGAACTCAGATAAAAAGCCTGGGTCTTTTCTTTATCAGTGGGATGAATCATGTCAATAGCTTCTGGCTTTGAGAGATCACAGTTCATAACTAAAAAACAGTGACCTTCCCTCCCTCCCCAGCTAGATGCTTCCTTCTCATTAAAAAACTAGTTCTGCTGTAATTTCAAACTAATTGAAGCGATAGTAATTTCAAAATAATTGAAGCGATAGTACAAGGAACTTTGTATAACCTTAACCCGTAGTTACCATTTGTTTATGTCTTACTCTGTCTTCACTTTATAGTTCTCTTTCTCTCTCTCCTTGCCAATTCATTTGATGATAAATTCAGGACATTATGTCCCTTTGTCTAAATATTTCAGCAGAACAAGGACTTTGCCTTGTGTAACCATGGTACAATTGTCAAAATCAGGAAATTCAGCATTGATCCTACTATGCTTTCATCTATAGCCCGTATTCAAATTTTCTCAACTGTCTGTAGAATGCCATTTATACTAGTATTTCCTCCTTGTTCAGGATCATGTACATTTAGTTGTGATGTCTCTTTAGTCTCCTTTAAGCTGAATTTCTTTAGGATTTCGTCTGTCTTGATCTTGACGTTTCAAAAATCAACTATATTGAGTTATACTTTCATGCAATAAAATGCATTCATTTAAAGTCATGAGATCAGTGGGTTTTAGACAAATGTATGCGCCCCTCAGTCAGATCAAGACAGAACATTTCCATCACGTCCAGAAGTTCCTTTCTCCCTCTCGCTGCCCGCCCTGTCCCAGGAAACTGGTGGTGGTCTTTCTGTGGCCATGAATTAGTTTTGCCTGTTTTGTTATAGATCTTCATACATTGTGTGTTCTTTTGCATCTGGCTTGTTTTTGCTCAGTATGTTTTTGAAATCAATCCTCATTCTTTCACGTATCGGTTCATTCTTTGTGTTACGGAGCAGCATTCCCTTACACGGATGGACCACAATATGGTCATCCACATTTGGGCATTTGATATTTATCACTTTGTACTCTTACCGCTTATTTTCCTCAACCAGTTGAGATCTCTTGTCTAGTGTCATGGCCCCTGCCGACTGTTCCTTTCCTACTTGACATACAAGTTTTATTTAATTGGACCATCTTTATTATGCCCTCCTTTACCTTAGGATCTCTGGGCTATTGCACTGATAGAACAACCCATCAAGTAATCCTGCCACACTAGGCATGCAAGGGAGTTACCGCACTGGGGGACATCCCCCGTTACAGATGTTCAGTCTCTGCGTCCCTCCTCCATGTGCTTCACGACCTATTACAGAAGTGAGGAGCTTCATATTAGGTGGATGCGTGAAGTTATTGTATGAAATTTAAATATGAGCATAAGGATGGCACTGAGCGCTGAGGTTAGAATGTGCCCGTCTGGGCTTGTCAGTGGCTCAGATCTATTCCTTGCTCCTCCCCTGCTCAGCTTTGAGTTATGGGAAGGCTAACCCCTCCAAGCTGCATTCTCCAGTGTCTTGTCTGGCAAAGCCTAAATGCTGTCAGTGCTTTCCAGGGCACTGAAAATGAGGGAAAGGGGAAACGAGGCGAGGGAGGATGGGAAATACATGCAAGACGGCCCATAACTGAGCTGGCCACTGCTCCATGAAGAAACGAAACCGGTCGCTTGGCCCTGGAGAGTGGCTGTACCGGGACACCCTGAGTGTAAACAGTCAACGGAGGGAAAAGTGAGGAGAAGATTTATACACCAGTCCCCTTCCATCTCTCATCTCCCAGCTGTTACAGCTTATCCCAAGCAAAAGCAAATAACCTGCACTTCTAGTATGTACGGCTCCTCAGACCCGGCTGTCACATCCTGTGGTTTGGTGCTTACCAGAGTCCACAGATGGTGTTCCGAGCTAGACTCTTCAGCTGCAGACTTCAGACGGTGGAAACTGCAGCCCCACTTGCAGATGATCACTGCAAGGGCAATAGTGTGAAAGCAAGTGGTTAAGAACCAAGAGGCGTATGAAGCTGAGGCTGAGAATGTGAGAAAGTGCCTAAGATGTCTTCGAGTAAACCAGGCTCCCCGATTCTAGGTGGGTTTTGTCAAGAGGAGATGCTGATAGGAAATGGGAGGATGAGAGAAAGGAGAAGCCAGGGTGGCTTTAACCCTTGTCTACTTTAGATTTCTTCTGTAGCAACAGTGACACTGCTTCTCTGCTCCTGCTCCTCACTGGACAGATCTATGGTTCTAGCTTCTGCCAGGGGTCCTGACTCCAGGAAACCACCTCTTTCCTTTTCCCCTCGTTTAGGGGGTAGTTGAAACTTCCTGGTATTTGTTAAACTCTGGGTTTCCTTATTGATTCCTAGGTGATTTCTTAGCATCTTTGTCACCTTTGTAATCAATTCCCTGAGTTAAATTCCCTCTGTTTTAAATACTCAGATTTCTGTTTTCCTTGCTGGACCCTGACGATACACGTATGTTTTCTCGTTTTCTCATTGTGACCACCCTGTAAGGTAATTCAGGCATACCTTGGCGGTGCTGCAGGTTCGGCTCCAGACCACTACAGTCAAGTGAGTATCGTGATAAAGTGAATGTTGCAATAAAGTGAGTCACACACATTTTTTTGGTTTCTCAGTACATATAAAAGTTACGTTTATACTGTAGTCTATTAAATGTGCAACAGTATTATTATGTATAAAAAAGAGTGTACATGCCTTAATTAATAATCACAAAAAATGCTAACTATCATCTGTGCCTTCAGCAGGTTGTAATCTTTTTACAGGTGAACAATCTTGCCTTGGTGTTGATAGCTGCTGACTGATCAGGGTGATGGCTGCTGAAGGCTGGGGTGGCAGTGGCGATTTCTTAAAACAAGACAGCCCTGAAGTTTGCCACATCAGTTGACCCTTCCTTTCACAAGCAGTTTATCTACAGCATGCAGTGTTGTTGGATAGCATTTTACCCACAGTAGAGCTTTCTTTCAAAATTGGAGTCAATCTTTTCAAACCCTGCCACTATCTTATCAATTAAGTTTATGTAGTGTTCTGAATCCTTTGTTGTCATTTCAGCAGTCTTCACAGCATGTTCACCAGGAGTCATTTCCATCTCAGAAAACCACATACTTGGCTCATCCAGAAGAAGCCACTCCTCATCTGTTAAAGTTTTATCATGAGATTTCAGCAATACAGTCCCATCTTCAGGCTCCACTTCTGACTCTAGTTCTCTTGCTCTTTCCACCACATCTGTAGTTAATTCCCCCCATAAAGCCTTGGACCCCTCAAAGTCATCCATGGAGGTTGAGATCAGCTTTTTTCAGATTCCTGTGTATGTTGATATTTTGACCTCTTCCCATGAGTCACACATGTTCTCAGTGGCATCTAGAATGGTGAATCCGTTCCAGAGGTTTATAATTTGCTCAGATCCATCAGAGGAATCATAATCTATGTCAGCTGTAGCCTCACAAGATATATTTCCTAAATAATAAGACTTGAAAGTCAAGCTTACTCCTGGATTTATGGGCCGTTGTGTTAGCAGGCACGAAAACAACAGTGCTCTCATTAGACATCTCCATCAGAGCGCTTGGGTGACCAGGGACATTATCAGTGAGCAATAGCATTTTGAAAATCTTTTTTTTTTTTCCCCCTGAGCAATAGGTTTTAAATGTGGGCTAAAAATATTCAGTAAACCATGTTGTAAATAGGTGTTCCCTGGTCTAGGCTTCGTTGTTCCATTTATAGGGCACAGGCAGAGTAGATTTGGTGTAAGTCTGAAGGGCCCAAGGAATTTTGGAATGATTAAGAGTATTGGCTTCAACATAAAGTCATCAGTTGCATTAGCTCCTAACAAGAGGGTCAGCTTGTCCTTTGAAGCCTTTAAGCCAGGCACTGACTTCTTTCCATCTATAAAGGTTCTACGTGGCCTCTTCTTCTAATATAAGGCTGTTTCATCTACACTGAGAATCTGTCGTTTAGTGTAGCCACCTTCATTGATGATCTGAGCTGCATCTTCTGGGTAACTCGCTGCAGCTTCTACGTCAGCACTTGCCACTGCACCTGGCACTTCTGTGTCATGGAGATGGCTTCTCTCCTCAAACCTCATGAACCAAACCGCTAGCTTCGCACTTTGCTTCTGCAGCTTCCCCACTTCTCTCTGTCGTCACAGAATTGCAGAGTTAGGTCTTGCTGTGGGTTAGGCTTTAGCCTAAGGGAATGTTGTGGCTGATTAGATCTTCTGTCCAGACCACTATGACCTTCTCCATATCAGCAAGAAGGCTGTTTTCTTATCATTCATGTGCCCACTGGAGTGCACATTTTATTTCAGGAACCTCAAGAACTTTTCTTTTGCACTCACAGCTTGGCTAGCTCTTTGGTGCAGTAGGCCTAGCTTTTGGCTTATCTTGGCTTTTGATACACCTTCGTCACTAAACTTAATCGTTTCCAGCTTTTGATTTAAACTGAGAAATTCGTGACTTCCTTTTACTTAAACGCTTAAAGGCCATTGGAGGATTGGTAATTGGCCTAATTTCAATGTTGTTGTGTCTCAAGGAATAGGGGGGCCCAAGGAGAGGGGAATGGCTGGTTGATGGAGTAGTCAGAAGACACCCATTTATCCATTATGTTCACCATCTTCTATGGGAGCACTTTGTGGCACCCCAAAACAATGACAATAGTAACATTCAAGATGACTTACGGCAGATCACCATAACAAATATGACAATAAAGAACAAGTTTGAAGTATTGTGGGAATCACCAAAATGTGCACAGAGACGTGAAGTGAGCAAATGCTGCTGGAAAAATGGCACCGATAGATTTGCTTGCTGCAGGGTTGCTGCCAACCTTCAACCTGTAAAAAGTGGAATTATCTTGTGATGTACAGTCAAATGAAGATTGCTTGTGCCATTCTCTCCATTTTATAGATAAGAAAGCTAAGGCTTGGCAAAATTATTCAGTTAATTTTGGGGTTTGAACCCTTTCCCTGATTTTATCTGCTATGTTTTTGTCAGAATCTCAAAATAGACTCCAGATATTTTATACAAAAATTCACAAGATAATTCAGTTTTGGGAGTGGCTGTTGTGTAATAAATGAAGTTTAAAACAAAAACTAACTTAATGGCCCTCAGCTTGAGTTAAGTATGCTTTGAAACAGTTTGTAAGATTTATTTTCTAGAAATCCAAATAGCAAGAGTACTTTTTGAAAACTTAGAATAGTTGCTGCCACTTTAATTTTGTTTGCTACAGTTTTCAAAGGCTCTTTCTCACATTTGATTTTGTAATTTTGTACTACGGCCACCAGATGGCATCATCACACAAACCAAGCTCTACAATCAAGGCTCTTAAATTTAAAAATCTTGCTCTGTAGAATAGAGTCATAAATATATTCTCACAAACTGCTACTGGGGATGTTAGCTACTGTAAATAGATTTAGCAAACTATAGTCTTAGTCTTAAAAATGATAGTACTTTCTGAGCTAATGATTCTACTTTAGAGATTTATCTTCAGAAAATAATACATATGAACCAAATGCTACACACTTAGATTTTTACCTTAGCATTATTTGAATTGCCAAATACCAGGGAAAAACCTTACACCCAACAAGAGGGGATGGGTTAAATATATAGGTTAAATATATATGCTGTTACCATACAATTGAAAAATATAAAAATTAAAAAATAATTTTTATGATGTATTCAGTGATATGAAATGCTTCTGAAATATTTCTGTTAATTGAAAAATTTGGATTGTAAAATAATGTGTGATCCCTACCATGTACAAAATGTACATAGAAAACATAGAAAGGAAATATATTGACATAATTTTAAAAAGAGATTGTAAGGTTTTTTCTTCATGTTTTCCTTGTTGCTCCAATTTTCAACAATGAGTAGCTGGAAAAAAATCATACGTTATTAAGAAGAAGAAATCAAGTCAGAACAACAAAGCGAGGGAATAAAATTTGGGGTTGCTTATCATCATTTCAAATTCTTTGTATTCAACTATGTTAAACAGTAAAAAAAGTTTGTGTATTCATTAATTATCCAGTGTTATTTTATATGCCAGACACTGCCCTGGGTGTTGGTTATACAAAAGTGATTAAGACACAGTGTCTGCTTTTATGGAACGTATGACCAAGTTGAAGAGAGAGACGGATAAGCAGACTATTTTGTCAAGTAATACGGCAGACTCATGCTAAGCCTTATAGTGGAGCAATACATTTTCTTTTTTCCACTTGATAGTCCTAGTTCCCCCAGTTTGAACTCAAATATTTGATTTATGACTGTGACGTACTAACCTTTGTACGTGTTTTTCTTTGTTTAAGAATTTCCAAGAACAAACATGATCATGAGTAAATAGTATCTGCACTGTCTATCCGGGGGTTACAAGCACTTACCTGTTAGGAGAGACATCATCTACCCGTGAGAATGGAGTGTTGCCGCCGTGGTCGCGGTGGATTTTGGTGCAGAACACTGCCGCAGAGAAGTCTCGGTTGTCTGACGTTACCAACACTGGGATTGCAAGGGCGAGATGAGCATGTGCTAGGGAGGTTGGGGGGCCTTTCTTCCTAAGAGTAAGAGAAGGTCTGGTCCACGGCCCTTCACCTGCAGAACATTTAAGATGCAGTCCCGATGAGGGAGAGACATTGAAGAATTATTCTGAAAGCAGAAAAGGTGAATGGAAATGCTTTCAACAAGGTAAGGAGACTGCACATCTTGCGTTATTTCGACTGAAAAAAATGCACAACATGAGAGTTAAATTTTATTTGGGGCCAAATGAGGACTGCAGCCCTGGAGGCAGCCCCTCAGACAGCTCTGAGGAACTGCTCCAAAGAAGCAGCGGGGAGGTCAGCACACGTGTGATTTTGGTGAAGGGGTGGAGGTACGTGCAGTCAAGCACACGTTTTGGCAGAAGGTTGCTGCTTGTCCCGAGGAGCAGATGTCTCCCTGAATGCCTGTGGTGCTTCTCTAGATATGAGAAGATGCAAGAAATTGGGCTCCTAGGGTCTCCTGCAAATATCCAACTATCTGAAGTCCTGTTCTGCCAGCTTTTCCCAGAGCACAGAGCGCCTTATTCCTGATCTCCACCCTGAACTCCTCTCAGGGTGTGTTGAAGATCAGGGACTGCAGTGGCTGGTGACATTGTTCTTGTAGTGTCAGATGGCAGGTGGCGGTTTTTAGCTGGCACTGATTCAGGCTGCAGATGCTGCTGGAGCTCAGTGGCTCTCTCCTCCCCCTGCCCCCGCAGTTCTCCAAAAAACTCCCAATCTGCCCACCTGAACTAGCCACTTCCTCCCTCCTGGTTCATTTCCTGGTATATTGTGAGCACATTCTGGCCATCTGGAGGCAAATTTCTAGCCTGCCCCTGTTTTGTTCCCGTCTCTCAGTATTAAATTTTGTGCGTGATGTCCCTTGAAGGTAAAATAAAAAGATTTTGTGGGAAGTCCAGTATTTAAAATTTTGTTTTTGGAATTTGACATAATGTTTTCTGTTATTAACAGAAAAGTGGGATGAGAAGGTACACGTAATTCAGTTTTTATTTCTTGCCTGTAAAGTAGGCATGAACCTACTACGTGAGGTCATAGATGCGCACTTACATGCCCTCTTGGGAGTCACCTAATGCCCCTAACTCTGAGTTTGCTCATCTGTAAAATGAGGGTAACTGTTGCCCAGTGTGCTGAGGCGTAGATGAAGTGACTGATGCAGGAAAGCAACAATAGCAAAAAGCCCCCCCAAGCTCCCCAAAGCTGTGCTTGGCACTTCCCTAAATGTTAGTTTGCCTCATTAGTAAGCAATAAAATGTAGATGACAGAACAAAGAACTGGCCCACACTATTCATCTTTGAAGAGAGGAAAAAATACTCTAAAAAACACAACCGCAACAAACAACGAACAGTCCATGTTCAATCATCAGACACTTTAATACAATATCAGATCCTCACGTGTATGTTTCCTATTGTGACCATCCTGGGGGAGTCCATGACCAAGAGGCCAGGTTTAAAGTAAGCCACGGATTTAAAGGTAGATCTCAAATCTATCATATTTTTTAAAATGTACCTTTTCTTTCATTCCCAGACCTTGCATGAAAGTGAGGAGAGAGAGGAGGCCACTGTCGGGCTCACCCCGCCTCACGCGGTGAAACGCACGTCACTCTGGGTCTGGCGGTGGAGCGAGCTCTTTCAGCTTGAGACTTCCTGTGTGGTTTTAGCTCAAGGACCCGAGGTACCTCAGCTCTTTTTCTTCCTCTGCTGGGCTTGCTATGTTGACAACCTCTCAGGAAGCGTCTGGGTCTATTTTGTGTTTTATTTTCATAGCACATTTCGCAGTGTCTTTTATAATGGACTTGTAGTTACGCTTATGATGGTGGAGGGTTGAGTTGGCATAGATGAATAGCAGGTGATCTAAAACTTGATCATGTGTTATTCAATTATATTTTAGAGTTGGCTTGAACATAGTTTGACAAAGCAATATCGGATGACATGTCCTGAGCTTGAACTAACTGATAACCAGTGAGGGTGGGCCAGGAGGGTGCCGGTAGGGAAAGAAGTGAGCATGAAAAAACGCAAAAGTAGATTCACTAAGCGAAGAAGACGTTGGCATGTGTCACTGGGAGGTGAGCTCAGGGCCACATTTCTATCCAGGCTGTGCCTTGAACCTCTCCAGCACTGTGCCTGCTCTTGGTGTATAGGCATCAAGCGGTTTTTTTCAGGTATCAAAAATTGGGATAAGGGTGAGGGTCTAGCTCAGTGGTGGAGGGTGTGCTTAGCATGCACGAGGTCCTAGGTTCAATCCCCAGTACCTCCATTAAAATTTTTTTTAAATAATAAAAAAAAAATTGGGATGCAGACAAAAACATAAAGTGCAGTGCAGCCTGGTTTCTATTCTATTAAAACGTAATGGGATGCCATGTAAAGGATTCAGCATATCCCCATTTTCTGTCTAGCTTAAGAAAGAATTGTATACTTAGGTACAGCCTTACTTCCGAACTATGGTTAGCCTCTGGCTATTTAACTTTTTAGTTTCTCACTTTTTATTTGTCTTCCCCGTGGGCTTAATGTTAGGGACTTTTGATAGCTGTGACTCATTTGCTTCTGAAGTCAGTATCCGTGGATTTCAAACTTTAGTTTGCATCAGAATCATCTGGAGAGCCTGTGACAATGCAGATTGTTGGACCCCACCTCAGAGTTTCTGATTCAGTGATTCTGATTCCAAATTTGTGTTTTTAACAGTTCTCAGGCGATGCTTATGCTTCTGGCCTGGGACCGTGCTTGAAGACCTGCTCCTGTTTACTTTCAATTGTTTCGCAATGCAAGTGTTCATTATGTTGACCTTTACCCTTTGGCCAGTCTGAGAATCCTTCCTGGGCACTGGTGTTCTCTGACAAGAGACACTGCTGTCCATTTCTTCAGAGTCTCAAGTAGCCTTTCCATTCCTGAGAATATTTTCTGATAAATGTTATTTCCCCAATAGAATCTGCTCTCAGAATGAAGATTTATATATTTCTTCTCTCAGTAAGGTTCACGCCTTTCTTTTGTAGCCAAAGACCCCTTCTTCTCTTGTTCACACGGGAATCCCAGTGGTAAACAGGAAATTCAGCTGAGTTCCATCTTGGTCGGGGTCAGGATTATCCTTTTGTGGTTCAGGCCCTCACAGGATGTCCAGGCTTCTCCTGCTTTCTCTTGAGGAGAGCTTAAAAGTGTCCAGAACTGTTGAGATAAAAAATGGCCCAAAGAAGACAGGTAGTAGAAAGTTCGTGGTCTCGGACAATTGGGTTACTTTCTGCTTTCCGTTCTGTTATGTTCAAAAGTTCCGTTAGTACCCACTTCCCCTTGACTCTGTACTCCACTTTTCTGTCTTTCTTGTCCCCAGTGCCTGGGGAAAACATCACACTCAACAAGTGCATCTCCACTTCAGTCTCCTAGAGTACTTTGCAAATTAGGGTCAGCTTTGTTCCAAGCTGGGCGAGAAAGAGTGCCTTTCAGGCTGTGAGTGAGAGGGAGGGAAAACTGGGAGCACAAAAAGGCAGCCGGGGTAACTGTCCTGTAACTCTGTGTCTCTGTGTTTATATATTCACTCATAAATACCTTAGTTCATTCATGTAGTCTTTCTTCATTCAGCAAATATTTATTGAGTCCCATGTGCCTTCAGTTAACACTGTTAACCAAAACTTCAGAAACCAAGACCTGGTTGAAATAAAGAGGTGTTTGTTAGGGATTTGTTAGGACTGCAGCTTGGGAGGCACGGATTCAAAAAGAAGCACTTGAGTTGTGGCCCACAGGACACCAAGATAGGAGGAAGATTTTTAAGTGCAAAAACTACAACTACAGTGAGTTACGTAAGTTGTTTGTCAAGAATTATTATTGGAGCTGGCAAGAAGTGAGAGTGCTCGCTAAGAAGGATTGTTTGGGGTCTGAAATGGTTGCCAAGTTACAAGGCAGGAGCTTGAGACCATAAGGTTGCAGCTGGTGGATGTTGTCCCAAATCCCCCTGGTGGTGTCCTCGGGTTTGGTTTAGTTCAGAGAAAATACAAGTCCTAGGGGTGCAGGGACGTGTCTGAGACCAGATCCTCAATGGCTTTCAACTCCACTTCTGTACACCTGATCTATGATCATTCCATTATAATTCCAGTTTGTCATCAACACTAGCCTCCACTTTAAAAAAGGGATTAGTTTCCCTCCCCATGTACTATTTTCTAATTAAATTAAAATAGTATATACTTAAACATATATTGAATGTGTATATGCAAATTAAACATGTAAATATATATACAATTCAACATATGTGTGAAGTGTGATTTTACATGTATGTGTCATGGGCTTTACTCTTAGTCTCTAATCAAAGATGATAAAGAATTAATGATCTATGGTACAAATGCAGTTTTATTTTATTTCAAAGTCTCCAAGAGTTAAAATACATATTTTTTTTTTTTTGCTTTAAAAATGCTATCCTTTATTGAATGTATTTCTGGAGTTTCTTAACAATTTTCAGCAGTTAATATATCTATTCCTCTATAGTGTCTACTTGATCACAAATATGACACCTGGAATTAAAAAAAGAGCTTGTTCAACATTCTTAAATGCATAATAATATATAGTTAAAACATCTGGATGAAAATTAAAATTATTAGCAATCGATACAGTACATAAAAGTACACAGAAGAAAAAATTTTACCGTGGATAATCACTTAAAGATTCTTTTAAACTTCCTTCTAGTTATTGTTTAATTTTCTTATTTAATTAACCTGACAATTGTTTTTTTAATTAAGTATAGATTTTTTTTGTGTATATATATATATATATATATAATATATATATATATGTTTTTTTTCTTGTTGAAGTGTAGTCAGTTTACAATGTTGTGTCACTTTCTGGTGTACAGGACAATGCTTCAGCCATACATGAACATACATATACTTGTTTTCACATTCTTTTTCACCATAGTTATACAAAATATCAAATATAGTTCCCTGCGCTATACAGCATGAACTTGTTTATCTGTTCTATATATATCAGTTAGTATCTGCAAATCTCTAACTCCCAATTTATACGCGCACCCCCACCAGTAACCACAAGTTTGTTCTCTATGTCTGAGAGTCTGTTTCTGTTTTGCAAGTAAGTTTGTCTTTATTTTTAGATTCCACATGTAAGTGATATTGTACAGTATTTTTTCCTCTTTCTGGCTTATTTCACTTAGAATGACCATCTCCAGGTCCATCCATATTGCTGCAAATGGCATTATTTTAATTTTTTTATAGCTGAGTAGTATTCCATTGTATAAATATACCACGACTTCTTTATCCAGTCATCTATCAATGGACGTTTAGGTTGTTTCCATGTCTTGGCTATTGTAAATAGTGCTGCTGTGAACATTGGGGTGCATGTATCTCTTTGAATTAAGGTTCCCTCTGGAAATATGCCCAGGAGTGGGATTGCTGGACCACAGGGTAAGTCTGTTTTTAGTCTTTTGAGGAATCTCCGTACTGTTTTCCATAATGGCTGCACTTATTCACAATGATTATTTCTAGGTGGTGTATAACATTTTATATTTAAAAAACACTTTTCTTTGTACCTCAAGAACATGGAAAACAAAAAGGAAATACAATCTACAAGTAAAGGGAGGAAATCATAAAATTAAAAACAGAAATCAGTAAAATTTGAAATAAAAATAATAAATGTAACAATAAGTTTTGAAAAGATCAGTGACATTGATGATCCTCTCTCTGGACTGATCAAAAGAAAAAAAGATAGGCATGGAAGACCAATACCAGGAATGGAAGAGCAGCATTGTTACAGAGAGTATTAACATTAAAAGGATATTAAGGGAATGTTATGTAGAACTTTTTGATAACAAATTCTAAAACCTGCATGACATAGACAAATTTATTGAGAAAACATGGTCTTTTAAAACACACACAGAAAGAATTTGATAACCTGAATTGTTGTATATCTAAGAAAAGATATTGAATTTGCAGTTAAAACATTCCAGAGGAAATTCCAGATGTGAATTCTACCAAATATTTAAAGAATAAAGATAAAAACTTGAAAAAAAAAAAAACCTCTTCCAACAGACAGAAGAGAATAAAACACATTCCAACCAGTTTTGTAAAGTCCCTGCTACTTGGATATCAAAACCAGATAAACATGAGAAACCACAGGCCACATGCACAGAACATCACAAACATCCTCAGCAAATGCTGACACACTGACTGACCAACTTACACAAAAGTTTATGCGTCATGATGGATTGGGGTTATTCTGTATATGTAGGATTAACCGGTCGATGTGATTTGCCTTACTAATTGACTAAGAAAGAAAGGCCATATGAGAGCTTAAATAGATGCAAACAAAGCACTACACAATTTGACATCATTTTTGCGATACTCTTAGTAAATTGATAGTAAGGGAGATCTTCCTTACCGTGATAAAGTACATCTAAGAAAAACCTATAGGTAACACTATATTTAGCAGTGAAAGTGTGGGTACTTTCCCTTTAACACTGGCTACAAGGCAAGGATATCTATTCTCACCATTTCTGTTCACCATCATAAGGGAGGCCATTTCAGTGCAATAAAGCAAGAAAAAAGGTCACACAGATCGGACAGGAAAAGCAAAACTATATTTGCAAAGTGATGTAATGTCTGCTTGGAAAATTCCAAAGTCTCTCTAAAATCCTCCTAAAACTAATCAGTAAGTTTAGCATGGTTTCAAATGCAAGGACATTATGTCCAAATCAATTACATTTCTATATAATAAAGTTAAGTTGTTGGAAATTGAGATAAACAAAAATTACTATTTACAGTAGTATCAAAAACATTAAGTTATAGTACAAATGTACCAAAATATGTGCACCATTTGTATGCTGAAATTATAAAACACTAATGAGAAAAATTAAAGAAGACAAATGAATGGATAAATATACCACGTTCCTGGATTGGAAGCCTCAGTATGATCTCTAAATTTGTCAATCAAAGTCAGAAACCCAGTAAGCTTTTATTTTGTGGAAATTTACACCCTGATTTAAATTTTTTGAAATGCACTTTATTTTTCAGAACAATATAAATTTACCAAAAAAGTTCAAAGATAGCACAGGGTTCCCCTACACTCTGCATTCAGTTCCCTTATAATACCTATTACAGCAGTATTGCACATTTGATATAATTAATAAGACAACATTTACACATGTTTGTTAACTAAAATCCATAATTTATTCATATTTCCTCAAGCTTTTACCTATGTCCTTTTTGTGTTCCAGGATCCCATGCAGGTTATCACGTTGCATTTAGTTGTCATGCACCCTGAGGCTACACTTGGCTGTTACAGACTTCCCTTGTTGTTGATGATCTCAATAGTTTTGAGGAGTGCTAGGTAGGTATACTTAAGCATATCCCTCAACTGAGATTTGTCTGATGTTCTCATCCGTAGACTGGGGTTCTGTGCTCTGGGGAGGACCACCCAGTGCCATTTGTATCACTTCATCTCAAGAGTACAAACAGACAGTATGACTTATCACTGTTGATGTTAACTTTGCTCACTGAGGTAGTGTTTGTCAGATTTTCCACTCTAAAGTTACTCTTTCTTCCCCTTCCATATGAGTCTATAAATACTTCCTTGGAAGGGAATCATTTATGTGCAGTACACACTTAAGGAATAACGAGTTAGGTCCCACCACCGTCAGGCGGAAGCATCTCCATACTTTATTTGGATTTATTCTGCACAGGAGATTTGTCTCATGTCCCCACATGTTTAAGTATTCAGTCATTTTCTACTACTATGGACTCATGGATATTTACTTTATATTTTGGGTTATAATCCAATATTACATTTGTTGTTTCTGTTGCTCAAATTGTTCCAGCTTTGGCCACTAGGACTTCTTTTACTTAGTTGCTCAACCGCTTTGACATACCCCATGGTTTTAAGTGTTTCCCCACCTTCTAGAATTACAAAAATCTCCAGGCTCTTATATATTTCCTACCTTTGTCTTAGAATCAGTCATTTTTCCAAGGAGCTCTGATTTCTTTTACTGGGTAATAGATTTATAATAAAAACATGGCCATTACGTGAAATTTTCTTTTTCTTTGCAAAAAAAAAAGTGTGGAAACAATTTTGAAGAAGAACAAAGAAGAATTCACATTATTTGAAGACAATATAAAATCACAATAAAGATACTGATGAAAGAAGATAAGATATTCAGATCAATGAAAGTGGATAGAGAGTTTAGAAATAAATCCACACATAATTGGCCAATTGATTTCTGACAAAAGTGCCATGATATTTCAATAGAAGAGTACAGTTTTCAAAAAGTGGTGCTGAAATAATTAGACATCTCAATGCAAAACAATTTAAAAAGGAACTCAATCCCCACTTTGCACCATATACAAAAACTAGCATGAAATGTACTAAAGATTCAATGTAAATTTAGAGCTTCTAGAAGAATGCATAGGAGAAGAAATCTCAACTTCAGGTTAATTAAAGATTTCTTAAAACACAAAAACCATCAATTATAAATTAAAAAATTAATTGCACTTCATAAAATTAAAAGCTTCTGCTGATCTAAACTTCTAAAACGTCTAAAGGCAACGTTGAGAATAAAAGGTAAGACTGGAAGATGCTGTTTATAAAACACATGACTGATAAAATGTCAGCATCCAAAATATATAAAGAAAGAACTCTCAGAACTCAATAATAAGAAAACAATCAAACTAGTAAAAATAGGCAAAAGATTTTAATCAGCATTTACCATAGGAGATACGTGGTTAACAAAAAACAAGGAAAGATGGTGCACATCATTTATTCACTAACGAAATACAAATTTAAACCAGAATTAAATTATACTGCGCCTTTATCAAAATGGTTAAAAAACTGACAGTATTAAATTTCGGGAAGATACAAGCAAATGGAACTGTCACACACTGTTGATTGAATGCAAAACGGAACAGCCCCTTTGAGAACAGCCTGATGGTCTACCTGCTGATGTGGAAACAGACTCAGAAGTTTGGACTTGCCAGAAAGCACATTAGCTATTAGTGGTGTAGGTCACAAACAAGGGTCTGATTCAAGGTACTGTTTATTCTCTTTCCAGTATACCCTACTGTATTTCTCCTGCAAATTAAGGAATCGAACAGAAATGCATACACAATTCATACACAATAATGACTTTAATTATTGTTGACATTACATGCCAGATAAAATGTGCATGAGAGTGACTGTGGTTTGCAAGATGACTTACTAAATCTGTGTGAGTTGCAGAAATCGAGCATACAGAACTTTGCTTCCTAATGCTCGTCAGAAGCCCTGACACTTTCTCACTCCACTAACCCGTGCTCCTGTGTGATTTGGCAGTCTACATGTGAAAGGGGCAGGAGTGGAGGGTCCGACGTACCTCAGTCAGAGGCTGGAATATTGGTACAGCCCATAATAAAGCAAAGATATTCTGAAATGAGAGAGAGAGACTCTGGGACTTCCAAGAGCATGGCTTTTTGTAAGGGGAGATTATTGCATGGTCTTCTGTGGTTGTAGTTCTCTCCCTGGGGCAGGACTGCAGTCTACTTCTCACAAATGTAGAGCTTGAATGTGGAGCAGTCAGCCACCGTCATCCTCGTTGCTGCTAAGCTCGCACAGTTTCCAACCTCTGACTCTTTCCAATCACTTAACACAAAATAAAAGTATATGAATAGTGTGAAATATACATTCACTAATGCAGACATAATAGGAAATATTGGTCCAAAGTTAAGGTGGTATATTTTTTCTTTCCTTGTAAGAAACTATCCCTTGGTGCCCTAACTTTCCTGAAGAGTACCTGGTGAGGATTATAGGAATGAAATTGAAATACCTCCCTCTCTCCTTCATACACTCATTTTCTGAACCTACGTTCTTTATGTATGGGAGCATGTATATGCCTGGACATGTCTGCATATATGCCTGTATAGGAATGTGGCATTTTTCCCTGAGACATTCAGAAATGTAAACCAGGACCTGTGATTATAGAACGTATTAACTACTATCTCCTCTAGAGACTTACATTTTGAGAAAAGGTGGTGATTTATCTTCCCATGTCCAGGAACTTCCAGTTCCTTTACGGGACAGTCCAATCCAGTGGAAGTAGGATAGCTGACTTTGAATGAAGTGCTGTAATGAAAAGGAGTATATTCGATAAGAAGAATTCTTTGTATGCTTCTGAAATGAAGTCATGATTTTGTTAATATTTTTATTGTTTTGAATAACGAAAAGCATAACGATCGACTTCATCCTGATTTATTCAAAGTATAAAATAATGGAACCTCAGCTATTGATATTTTACTAAGTATAGTAAATAAGTGAAACATAAAGTAACCCTCTCTTAGTCTGGCTAGCTTGATTTAGTCTTCAAACTGAAATCTCCGAATTTACTTTCAAAACTTATGCCTGTAGCTCAAAGGCGAATTTTGAATAAAGTCTGATTTGTGCTTTGGGGTCCAGGTGTGACAGCTGTGATGTTTCTACGAATGTTGTTTTATATTTTTGTTCCACAGGTACTCTGTTTATTTCCTGTGAATTGGGCATCTTGAAGAAGTCTCCATGCCGTCAGATGAAGTGTTTATATAGCTGGCTGGAAATTGCTTGGTAAGTGAAAAGTAACTAATACTAATCTTGTACTTTAGTGTTTACAATGTGTATGCACATATATTACCTAGCTTGATGTTCCTCAGTATGCTGGGGAGAAAAATACAGCCAGTTCTAATACCTACTCTCCATTCTTCCCTAATGAGGAAACTGATGCTCTAATTGATGCAGTCAAACAAAATAAGGTGTGAAAGGGAGTTAAATTGAGGGTTTCTGACTGTAAATTCTATTTTCCTATTCTGCTTTAATTTTCATCCTTAGTTTTTATTTTCTTTTGTTTCTTTCCCCATAGAGAAGAAAACAAAAACTTAATCCCTCTACCCAGAAAAAGAAATGACATATATATGTCTAGATACAAAACTTGGCATTCAACTTCAGGGTTTTCATAAATGCTTATATTTCTTGATGAAGATACGCTGCATGAGAGATTAGGGCTTCTAGATTGTAAAACTCATTCTTAAACCCTCTCTTCTGTATATCCATTGATACCAAATTACAATTTCTCGTGTCAAAAGATGCAGTGGATAACTCAGTAACAGGTTATTGAATATGATATATTTTACAATGTTCTTCTAAAAATCTACAAGTCTAAAATAAGACTGAGGATAAACAAAGTGAAGGTCCAGACACTCATAGGAAAAGCCAGAAGTTCCATGACTAACATGGAACTCTCACCTCTTTGCTAATGTTTCCATAGTCATTGTGGATGGTAGAGTGCAGTGTAAATACTTCTGAAAATCTGGTTATTATCCATATAAACTCTATAGTTCTTATCTAAGAAGATTATAAGGGATTTTCTCACTAAAATGTGATTATTAGTTGGACAGAGACAGATTTCACATTTGCTCTGTTACTTGGCTACTTTTAAACATGTTATATTTTCACATGAGCTCTTTGACCTGTCTGTAAACAAAGTCGGAATTTTAAAATTTACCCTATCAAAAATTATAATTTTCTTTTTTTTACTAGAGACATAGTTGACATACAAGATTAAATTAGTTCCAGGTGTACAACATAATGATTCATAATTTGTATGCATTGCAAAATAATTAGCCCCAAAGTCTAGTTAACATTCATTACCTTGCATGCATTTTCTGTTAGAGTAAAAGGCAGTTAATTCAGACTCTACAAATGTCTTATTTTGGGATTCAAATTTGCTTCATTTCCTTAATGATTTTTAAGTTCATATTTTTAATAGCTATTTATGAGTTATGAAAAGCCAAGTATATGGATCATTGGCCTAGTACAGAAAACTGAGTAATTGTTGGTGTCTATTAATCTATGAGAGGATATTAAAAGATTTCCCTTAACCTGGAATGTAAGGATATATATTTTTGAAAGAATAGTGGTAAATTTTTTCTATATTCAAAACAAGACATAATGATAAGAAGTATGACTATGTAGTTCAGTTTTCTTGCAAACTAGTATGAGTTAAAATTGAATTGAATTGAAATTAATTGACCTTCAATTTAAAATTGATATTGAGTTTTTTCTTTTACCTCAAGCTCAGTGGTGATGCTGTATTTATTGATTTTGTTAGAGGTAAATTAATTCTTTTTCAGAGAGGCTAAAGCTAAATTTCAATGAAATTATCAATATGTAAATAGAGTTATCTGTGATAAATGATATATTTTAAGGGTGAATATTTTTCTAATTGCTTCATGTTTGCCTTTACACTTGTTGTACTGTAAAAGTTCTGATTGTAGATGAATTAGATGAATGAAATGAAATTCTAATTTCACTTCTATTTGTATTTCTGACTCTAACATGAGTACTCTTGGGATCTGAGTCAACTTACAACAGTAAACTTTGCTAAGATGCTCACATTATCAAGCATTAAGATGGAGCCAACATCTAGTGGCTACACAATTATGGTGTGAGATGGAAAACAGAAAATATACATCACCAGTTCTTTCTCAGTTTCTATCTTAAGAAGCCTGGAGTTCATCTTCTTGCAGAATTTTTGGCTCTCGTCAAAGGTCTTCGGTTCATTGGCAAAATAGTAACATTTCTGTCCACAACATGACCATTTAGTTTCACACTTGCTGCTTTCCCTTCCTCGAAAACAAAAGATATTCCCCGGAGACCATTTAGTGTGTGCCAGACAGGAGTGCTCTAGAGCTCAGAACTCAGGAGTCCTTTCTAGTCCTTCTAAAAACATTTATTTCAAGAGACTGATGGCCATTATTTCTGTTTTCTGAAAAGAACCCTGGCCTGGGAAGAGGGTACGTGACTTATAGTCCTCCAAATCTATGTATAACTTTATTAAAATTTTCTAGAAAGAGTTTCTAAGAAAACTAATGTTTTCCTTCACAGTCTCTAGAGAGGACTTCACAGTGGGAAACAGCGTCTTTGTACTTTCTAGACTGAGTAAAATCTGTAGGTACAGAGCTGATCTTCGTGCATTAATCCAGCATCTGATCTACACAGCCACATCAGAGCGTATCAACAATGATTAGAAAATGTGCTAAAGGAGGTGTAGGATTTTTTTTTTCGTAGAAAAAAATATTATTTTGAGGAATGGTGATTTAAAAGAATATAGTATGATGCAGACAGAAGACTCTAACCTCTGGGAGAGACTGATATTTTTTTCAATTACGTAAAAATGAAAGTTGGCCTCCACAATTGGCTGAGTCTAAGAAAATCCATTTTGAGCAATTTCTCAAGTGATTGAGGGAAACAGAGAAGAAACTTGTTTGGGTTCAGTTTTCATATCTGCATACCTCCGCTAAGTAGCTCCTCTTTGAAACTTGTGTTTTTAACTGTGGAATTGTCTTCTTGTTTCACGTTGTCCAGTGGAGACTTCTTTAATTGGCCTCCCTGACAACCCTGGAAAACTTTACCATACATCATTAGCTCGAAGAAAACAGAACATGGAATGGACTGAAGGCACAATTTAAAATTGAACACGTCAGCTAATGTTCAGGAGTTTTATTCCTGGGCTTTTAAGGTACCTCTTCGTTGCTTACGATTTACATACTTCCATCTCACTTGTTGAAAATACATGAATTAGTGACAAAACATCTTAGTAGGCCTTGATGATAGAGTGATGAAAAATATGAAGCTTCTGTCCTCAAGAAACTCACTCATGGCAGTGGGGAGCGTATGCAATTAGAGTACCATGCAATGAGTTACACAACAGAGATACCCGCTAATTGTTGTTAGAACTCAGGAGAGGGCTGACTGACTAAATGCAGGTCAGCAGGACTTCACACGTTAGTGTAAATCTTAAGTCTGCTTTCTGCCCATGTCTGAGAAAGAGGCAGGAGACTGAAATAGATGGACAATAAAATTCTGGATTGCTGCAATCACTGCTCCAAACTAGAGACACGGAGAGAACATGACATATTAAGGGAGTTCAATGTTAGTACTCCATAAGATGGCTTGTGTATAAGGGTAGGAGAATTATATCTCCATGAAGGTACTATATAGCTGTTACATATACAATTATGTACACACACACACACACACACGCAATTGAAAGAGCTTGGTTTGCAAACCAGGAAGCCTGAAGCCGAGGCTCAGCCATGCCATTAAACAGCATGGTGTTTTTTTTTTTTTAAATACACATAAAGAAATGTAAACACTCAACTGATGGCAACCAATTGTAACTTCCTTTAATGGAAGACTTGTTAGTTGGTAGATTATTTTTGAATCACCTGCAGTGTCTAGTATGAAAGGAAAGTGATCCAGAGCACTGGGTCTCAGTGAGGGGTGATTTTACCTTCCAGGAGCATGGGCAGTATCTGGAGAGATTTTGGTTATAACTCCTGTCATCTAGTGAGTGGAGGACAGGGTTGCTGGCAAATAGTCTATAAAGCACAGGACAGCATCCCTAATAAAGAATTATCCCATCAGAATGTCAATAGTGCTGAGGTTTAGAAACTGATCCAAGGGGGAAAAACAGCAGGATGAAAATTTATAAAAGGTCATAAAATGGGATTTAGAAAGAGAACTGATATCTGGTTAGGGAATTAGAAAATATATCATGGAATATTTGGAAAAGCAGTCCATGTCCTATAAAATGGGTCTTGAGGGATGGGTATGATTTCCATAGGCAGATGTAGGCCCCCTGGGGAGGGCGGTACAGATGAAGGGAACAGCATAAACAAATGTGCTGGGGCAGAGAAACTCAAGAGAACCTGTGGGGAACAGCAAATGATCTAGAATTATTTGAAGCCAATTTGGATGTAGGGAGTAAAGCTTAAAATCATTTGGTTGCAAGAAGATTATTATTTATGAAAGCAAGTATATGTAGGAGAATTTTAACAGTTCAGTAAAGAATGAAAAACCGTGAACAGTTTCTTGGCATTTTGATGACATGATCATAGATGGATTTGGAGACATTTATTTGGCAATTGCAATAGGATTTTGAAAGCCTGTTGACGTTAGGATAAATTAGGAGGCGATTGTAATAGTACAGGAGAAAAGTACTGTTGGGTTGTATTAGGGGTTTGTGAGAAAAAAAAATTTAAAAAAGTAAATTTGAGCTACAGAATGGAGATTGCAAGAGGACTTGACTATTTATTGAGAGAAGGAATAAGAGAGGACAGAGAAAGTTGATGTGGACACGGCATGGTCAGCCATCAGCAAAAGCTCAAATATGATCGCTCCTGGAAATATCTTGAGTATGATAAAGGCTTTATAAGTAAAGAAGATGTCAGAAGCTTTTTTTTTTTTTGAGGAACTTGGAAAATGGTCCAGTGATTACATTAGTAGTGAAAGTGGAAGGGTTTCCTGGGTCGAACCCAGGAAATCATAGCTATGAAACTAGCAGGAAAGGAAGACTGATAAAAAGAGTAATTGCTAAGGGAGGAGATACTTGGTTCAGGCCACAGATCTCATTTAACTTACCCATGAATCCCATGACTCCTGTTGTTATTAGGAGAAAGAAACAGAGTATTCCAAGAATCACTACGGTGAGAAACCAGGCAAACGGAACTGAAGACCCTGCCCAGAGAAAACAGAAGCCTGAGGAGATCAGCAGAGAAAAGACTGAATTACAGAGCAGGGTTCAGAGGGAGATGTTCCACAAATTCAAGACCCTAAGCCTTGAATGTCTTCCAACTTGAAATTATAAATTGAAAGGGATACTGAACAATTTGAAACAATAGTGGACAGAGAGCTAGATGCCTGGGTTCTGCTGTCTGTTCTGTTACCATGTATCTCTTAGGGCATCCACTGAATCTAACTACCAAAATCATCCCCTAATTCATCGGAATGGTTCACGAATACAAAGGGAAAATTAGATACATAGACTTGGTTTTTAAAATGCAAACATACTTCTAAAATATATCTGTATAAATCAATTTTATTGACCCACAATAGAAGATATTTAGTACTTTGTAAATATCATACATTTATGCATATGTGTGTATACATATATATCTCCACAATTTTCTCATTGGAGCTTCACTACGATTCTTCAACATTAGAAGACATAATTCCAAGCGTATATCAAAATTATTAATCGAATATTATTTCTTTAAGCTTCACAGAATGAGTGGATAGTGACATCAGGAGATTCACTGTTGTTCCCAAACAAATTGAAAAGAAATAATTTTTTTACTTGACTTGTTCCGTTATAAGTGTATGAATATAGAACCCAAACTGCATTAATTATCTGGGATATACTACACATGGATATTCACTTTCAACACCACTTTCTTGTTTAGGTTACAAGAGCTAGTGTGAGCAGCCTCGTGGAACAGGGAACGCTGACTTAGTCATTCAGAACAGTGGTTGGCTAAGCGACGGGGGGACAGGTAAGCTGGGTCCTCGACATACACTTTACCTTTTTCTTTAGGTGATTCAGTTCTTGTTATCTTTGTGTGATCGGACTTGGAAGTACATGTTTTCACTTCTGTGTAAATTAGCTGCTCTTTCATCTCTGGAGGTTAAAACAGAGATGTGGTTACAGCTTCACAGTCACACCATTTCTCAGAAAGCATGTAGGTTATAAATATGTGTGAAGAGAGTTGACAGAATAGATTTTTTTTTCCCAAATGAAAGAGATGTATGTAACTGTTCTCTTACCATGCAAAGTTCATCAGGTAAATCCTTTTTTTTTTAAAAAGTGTACATTGTGGTGATTTAATATACCTACACATTGTAAAAGGATTTCCCAAGTAGTTAATTAACACATCCATTACCTTGCATATTTATTCTTTTTTTTTTTTTTGGTAAGAACATTTAAGTTCTACTCTCTTAGCAAATTTCAATTATAGGTAAATCTTTGAAATAAGACAAAATCTTGAAAATGAGTTAGACATAATGTGTCACCTGCTAAATTATAACAAAATTATTTAGAAAAGTTATTTGAAAAGGAATAGGAAATAGTGTCAGGATTCAGTAGGGCTTGGGAGAAAAAAATACTCACTTTTTTTTTGCATCTGCTTCTTGGAAGGAATGTTTTTCACTTCTGCGTATGTTATGTGTTTTTCAGTCATCTCTAAAAATTTTTGAGGTACAATTCTAAGACACATAAATGGACAATTTTTTTTTTAAACTAAGCTTTCAGGTTCTGTCATTTCATTGTCTGTGTATCACTGAAATCACTATTTCGTGCCATTGAACTACTGATTCTTGCTTTTACTTTTATAATTTTCTTCCAAGAAAGATTTTTGCTGCAGATTATTTTCTTTCCTAGTCTTAAAATTATCAGTTATCAGCACCTGTCTTTAGATGCTTGCATAGTCATTTCACGTCTACCTGAAGTTCTCCAAATATGAAATTTACTGTAACTTGAAAAGGGTAACATTGCTATGATCTATAGAATATTTACACTTAAAAATTGTCCCTACCCAGAAGAATACCACGATAATTTTTATGAGTCATTTGTACTGTAGAGATAGTGTTACATAATGAGTCATTCTAACATTTCTCCTTCATGAGCTCTCCAGATACTGTTTCTATTTATCTCCACTCTGTTTTTGATTGATGACAGTTTACGTACCATAATCTCCTAAAGCATTGTTGCCATCTCTTCCAACATGGTACTAAAAACAAAAGCCCTACAATTAGGACTAAAATTGTTTTACTTATTCTCCTGTGGGGTGTGTGGCATTATGCCCATAACACTTGAAGGCATAGGCAAAAAGCACCCAATTCTCCTGGAAGGATTAATTTTATTTGCAAATTTTGGAAAAGTTAATTTGTTTCAAGTGTTTTAAATATGATTTTTATAATCAAAGAAATTTATCTGGAGTAGAATTGCAACATAAAATGGTTAAAATTTTCATTGCTCACTAGTTTGCTAGTGTAGTAGCAAATAAAACAATTGTTACATATTTTTATTTCTCAGAGAATTATTCCCTGTTTTTATCTTTTATAATATGATTAAAATACACAGGCCTCTAAATATCCGTAACATTCATTTATAACATTTGGTAGCTTCCCACAAGATAACTTCTCGTAAGAAAACATGATTGTTCACAAGTACATTTATAATGCCTTTAAAAAATTCTTCACCAAGTCTTAAATATCTCAGGAATATGGAAGCTATATCACATAAATAAGAAAATTCTAGATGTATGTGTGAAATAGAGAAACATAGTATTATATAGACATAAAAATTGATCACTGATTAAATAATTTTTTATTACTCACATCCTGTCTTCATTGATGTGAACATTACCTCTATTATTAACTCACTTGGTTACATCCAAGAGATACATTGAAATATTTGCTAAGAAAACTATCTGTTATGTTTAACGGTAAACCATGAGAAATTATGAGGCAATTTACCTTATAAAGTAATTTTTAAACCTGAATGAATTAGCTCTTTTGCCTGCAAGATTAAATTTACTAGATTAAAAAAAAAATCTCTGTGTGCTCTGTAAACGCACTCAGGTGGCATTCGTGACAATGGGCTACGCCGAGAGCCACGGCTATGCATGTAATACCTTGGTCAGCGCGGTTGTTTCTGCTGGAGTCTGGTCCAAATGGACGTCAGCCCCAGGGGCCGAGTGGCACAGATGTCTGTGAGCTGGAACTCAGGACAGTTCTTCTGGGCGCTGTAGGTTATTTGCCCTTGTTACCAAAGAAGCTTCAGTATTTGCCAGCTCCTCGTGAAGACAGAAAGCAGCTCCTATTTGAACGTCAGGCTTTTTGCATCTTCTGTGACAGAGAAAGGCGGTTTTTGAAGAGAAGAGATGAATGGGCAAAACAATTTAAAGGGCCATGCCCATTTTGCACAGAATCCACACACTGCATACTAAAAAAAAAGGACCATCATCACCACTGCAGCCGCCACCATCAAATACTAAGATTCTAAATATAATCCTGAAAACGGACTAAAGTTTGGGTTCTATATAAAATTTGTACTTAATTAGATACTTAAATCCATCTTCTAAACTACCTTAGTATTAGCCAAGTGAAAACACATGAACACTAGTATCCATCATTCTTCACATTTATCTGAAGGAGATTTTGAATAATAAAGTTTTAAGATCTTAAGGTTTGTTAGGTGGAGAGCCAGTCAGTCCATGTTTTCTTTAAAATACATCTGGATTCAATTGCCACTGTTTTCCAGAGCAGTTTTTGTACAGTTTGTTTTTGAGTTCATTCCAGCAGAAATACACTCTATATTCTCTCTCCATATAAACTTCAGACTTTGATGCTATTTGGTTCCCTTCCCCTCTGGTATGTAACCTAATTATAAAGAGCAGAAATATTTTCGCTTCCCCCTTATTCAGTCTGATGTAGCATCTCCAGTGGTGTAATGGATAAACAGTGACAATGCAGTTGAAATATATGGGTTTCAACTCAGTAGGAAACGATCGAAAGAGCTCTATCTGTTTTCACAGTTCAATAATAATGAAGGTCAAGATAAAGAAATGTATTTCAGTTGTGGACTGAAGGAAAACCTGTTTTGATATACAAACAATTTAGAGACATTTTCGAACAGAATGTGTGTAATAAAAAAAAAGATAATGCTATGTAGTCTGTGAAAGCGGGATGCGATTTATGTTCAGGCTACCTGTTCTTTTTGGTTTTGGAAGAGTCACTTCTTATTTTTGTCCTGCTCCCTACAGCTATTGTAGATTGCATCTAAAACAGCCATCTGGCAAAGGCAACACTCAACACCACTGTGATTGGAATATCAGACTCTGAAAATATCTGGTTAGGCCTTAGCGTCTCACATTTGCAAGTCCATCAGATGTTTCCATTTTGCCTAATTACAACTTTCTCCACTTAATCAAAAAGTCGATTCTCTGATTCACTTCCTAATCATTTTTCTTTACACTATTATACCTTTTTACAGCAATTTATCTTTCTTAACCAATGATATACTATAATAATTATTTTCTCCGTGAAACACATGCCTTGTTTTTTCTAAGGATTTCCCTAACTGTAATCTTTCATATTCTGCGTGGGTCTGTTAGTCTTTACTATGTTTATGCTTCACCTTACAAATTGCCTTCTCCAAGTTTTAAATATGAATTTACCCAGATTACTGAACATTTTACAAGATGTCAGCACTGTGCCAAGCACTTTGCAGATAATATATCTCATTTAATCCTGAAATAATTTGAAATTTATAAAAAATAAATACCATTATTTATTATTATTATGTGGTAATGTAACCTCATAGGCATTGTTAACTCTTTGTTGTCTTTTCTTAATTTCAAGAACACACACGTAAACCCAAAAACATCCAAAAGTCAAAGTACACTGAAGAACCTGTTACTCCATGTAAGCCTTAGCCTTTAGTTAGCACCAAGAGCAAAGCAGAAACAAAAACAAATGAAAGAACTAAAAAATTCAAACTATGGAAAAGAGGAGGATGTTAAGAAAATGTTAGCATTGGGAACACAATATTTATGATCTACGAAATCTACTTTTAAAAAATAATCTTGGTGGTGTCACAGTTTCAAAATATTATTTATGCTCTATTTCTTTGATTATAAAAATTAAAAATCAATTTGTATTTTCTGACTTCCTTTTTATACTAAACACATGGGAAGTTTATTTTCCTTTCTGTCTTACTTAGAATTTTAATAATATGACTAATGTTATAGAAATGACAGGCCAGCCAAGAAACAAGCACCACATGGAGGGTTGGAGTACTCAGGTTTACTACGCCGGTGGGCTCAGAGGTGCTTCTGCTCTGAGGCTCTGAGCACCTCCAAAACGTGAGCATGAGGTTTTACAGGGTTAATTACAAGCTTGGGGTATTTGGCCAATAGGCATGGAACAGCTTTAGCAGCATCATTATCCCAAAGCAGAGGCAGGGAGGCAGCCAACTGACACTCCAAGGCCAGATACGTCTCTCTGAAAATCCAGCTAGCTAGCAAAAAAAAAAAAAAAAACATGAGCAGGGAATCAGCAAACTGACACTTACTAACTTAGATTTACAAGTTAGCCCAGCCCGGCTTTTCCTTCACACTAATACGTCACACCTATTAGTATTCAGTATTTTGCTTTTTGATGAAAGAAATATTTTTCACTACGTAAGCAGAGTTAAAAGCAAAGTTTTAGGAGACAATAATTACTCAATAAAATATTAAAATATTGGGCAGACAGAAAAGCCTTTGTTATGACCTTTTGCATAATTGTTGACAGATTTTATATCCTCTGTTTTCTTCAAATGACTAAATCTGTGTTGCATGTTGTTACACAAGAGTATTTATTAAATTTTATTTAAAAAACTATTTTATACTAATTTTAGTTTCACAGAAATGTTGCAAACATTTTCCATATAATCTCTACCTAATTTCCCTTAATTCAATCATCCTACACTACCATAGCCAAAACCCGAAGTACTAAGCGTTGATACATTACTATTAAGGAAACTCCAGATTTTACTAGGATTTCATCACTTTTTCAATTAATATTCTTTTTTCTTTTTCAAAAATGCAGTTCAGGATACAACATGACATCTAGTCATTGTGTCTCCTCTGTTCTGTGACAGTTCCAGTCTTTTCTTGCGGTCGGGTTTCATGTCAAATGCCCTTAATTTTTGTTGTGATGTTTTCCTCATATTTAGACTGGACTTACAGGTTTTCCAGGAAAAAAAAAAACAACAAAAAACAAAAAACAAGTAAAAAACAAAAAAAAACTACTACAAAGGCAAAGTAGCCTGATCATCAAATCTTACCAGGGATACATTTATTCACAAGATATCACTTGTGGTCTTAACTTCATCCCTTGGTTAATTTAGTGTTTGCCAGGTTTCCCCATCGTGAAGGTAGTATTTTCTGCTTTCCCCACTCCGTTCTTTGGAGGCAAGACAGCAAGTCCAGACCAGCCCCCTGGGGAGGGAGTGTCTGAAAATTTTCCCCGCTCCTTCAGTGCAGTCGTGTTACACATTTGTGACATAGTTAGAGTCTGCTCTCACAGTCTGCATTCCCTCCTGGGATACCTTCACATCTTGATTGATGAGTTTTTGTTTATTTCAGCCTGCATTAAAGTTCACCATTTGTGATGCACAGTTCTATGGACTTTGACAAATGCGCAGAGTGGTGTATCTGCTACCCCAGGAGGACACTGAAGAGTTCCTTCACCGTCAAATTTCCCTGTGTCCTGCCTTTGTAGTTGGCCATTTCTGTTTTCTGTTCCCTATCATGTTACCTTTTTCAGAAAGTCATTTGAAGAGAATTACATAATGTGTATTCTTTCATTTAGCAGAAAGCAAATAAGTTTTATCCATGTTGTGTGCATCAAGAGCTCATTCCTGTGAAAAATGTTAATTGTGGAAAACATCATAACATAAAATTCACCATTTTCGCAGTTCTGAAGTGTGCCCTTCAGTGGCATTAAGTGCATTATCAGTGTTTTACAACTCTCACCGCTATCCATTTACAGAACTGTTTCTTCATTCCAAGCAGAAACTCGGCACCCATTGAACAGCAACTCCCATCACTTGTCCTTCCAGCCCCTGGCAGCCTCTGTTCTATTTTCTGTCTCTGAATTTACCTATTCCAGGTATCTCCTATAACTGGAATCATATAATTTTTATCTTTTTTTTTTGGCTTTTTTTCACTTAATGTTTTCAAGGCTTATTCACATTGTAGCATGTACCAGAATATCATTTCTTTTTATGGCTGAATCATATTCAATTGCATGTATACACTACATCTTGTTTAAACGTTCATTAATGACTGTCGATGAGCCCTTAAGATGTTCCCATCTTCTGGCTACTGTGAACTATTCTGTTATGAACATTGATGGATTTCATGGATTGTGCCTTTGTTTTTGTATCTAAAAAGTTTTCACCAAATCCAAGGCCATACGATTTTCTCTTCTGGTATATTCTAAGAGTTTTATAGTTTTGAGTTTTGTATTTAGGTCCACAGTCCATTTTGAATTAATTTTTGTACTATTTTTATTGTACGATAAGGACAGATTTTTCAAATATACACTTGACATGTTTTTATCTAGCTCATTCTAAGTTAAAGTTTAAGCTGAACTTTCTTTGTCAATAGTACGTTAAAGTCAGTGACAACAGTCTAATCATATCATTTTCAAACGTTTATCTTACTTTATACTAAAAATATAAAGTGTTCAAAAATGACACATAGCATACACATTAAAATTAATAGTACATTTGCAATTTATTAAAATAGATTTGAAAAGAAGTGTAATTTTGAAATGCATTTTACTTTAAAATTTTAAATGGTTGAAAGAGATGACATTGAATTGACTTAACTGATGATCTGAATCATTCTTTTCAATAAATCCTTTTCCACTTTGAAAATTTCCTGTCATACATGGGGGCCAGCACCCATCTGAATGCAGTTAAAATTACCTACATATCAGCAGGGTTGAGAATCCGGGTATTGTTAAAGGAAGATTAATAAAATGGCCACATTTAGGCTAACAGATTGCTTATTCTTATGCGTGCTCTTAAAATGGTCAACTGACCTGACTGACTGGTTGCTACCCACAGTCCCAGGCCCACTGTTAAAACTAAAGCCACTGATCTTACTGTTTCTACTTTATCCCAGTAATTGAAAGCTATGATCATGCTTGGTTTTTGAGTCGATCTCCAGGGAGAAGGTCACAGAACTGTAAACTTATGAAGTAGGCTGAATACTGAGAAGACCACACCTTGAGTGCTTATGAGATAAAGAGATCTAACTGCTGGCCTCTATAGAATTGGTCGCCTGGAGGCATCATGACGCCATTCTAAGTCATCTGATGAGAAAATGGTTCTGTTGATCATTATCAATGCTTTATTGTTTGAACTATGGCTAAATAACCACCCCGCCCCATCCCCAAGGTGGGTTCACAGTTTTGAAGGCACTATCCTGCTGTGAGTCCCCTTGATGCAGGAAAATAGATGTGGGGCGTGAGAAGGGCCATGTCCCAGGTCTCGGTTGAGCCCCTGGGACGTGCCCCAGCAAATGTAGGTCGTTGGAAAGAATTCAAATGCGAGTCACCGTTGAGTAAAGGTAGATTTATTTAGAGAGATACATACTGCACAGAGTGTAAGGCAAGAGAAATGCAAAGAAAAAGGTGTGGGAATTGGGTGCTCAGGTTAAAGTAGGTACACACTCCATAGACAGAGTGCGGGCCGTCTCCAAAGAGGAGGGAGCGAAAAGGGCCACTAGGCGTGGTGTTGCCATGTTTTATGGACTCAGTAGCTTCACACGCCTACAGGTGGGACATTCCAACTGCCCCGGGGAAGGGGCTGGGATTCCCAGGGATGGGCCGCCTCCCATTCTTTGGCCTTTTGTGGTCAGCCTTGGGGCTGTCATGGCGCCTGCGGGCATGTTATTTATCACGCTGTTACAATGAGCATATAATAAAGCTTGAGGTCTGCCAGAAGTCAAACCTCTTAATCCTCAAGGCCAACCAATGAGGTGAATCTTCCACCATTTTGGTGTTAAATTGCTGTCATTCTTTGAGTGGCTGTGCCCTGCCCCCTTCCATCCTGTCTCACCCTTTGCCTGGCAAAGTAATAAAGCTGCGTCTTTTCTTCTAAGCTCCAAGACCCAGTCTCTGAGTTATTTGCCTCATCAGGGATGGGGGCTGATCTTTTGGCAACACTGTGATCTCTTCTTTACTTTCTCTTTATCCACAACTATGAAACTTGGTTTTCCTTCTCCAAGGATATGGTTTATTAATTGGCCTCTAATCTGCCCCACTTTTGTTTTTTGTCTTATGGGCCTCTGCAAAAATCTTCATGACAGTTAACTAATTTGGCAGAACAGAATCCATTTTTTCATGGTAAAATCAAGTGGTAGATGGCAGTGTAAGACACACTGGTTGATCACAGCAGAGTGGTAACAGAGGACAACCCTTAACTGTATTAATATCTAAGGCAGCAATTTTGAAGCTTTTTCCCTTTGTCTCTATTGCAAAGTGGTGAAAATTGTAGGATCATGTGGTACTAGTTTTCAAGTAAACCATGAAATTATCTCAGCAATTTGTTAAAAAAGCTAGTAAGAGTAGCAATAAAAAATTATAAGATAAAACAAATATTTGTGCTATATGTTCAGAAGGAAAAGTACCATCACTCTGGTGAATCTTTATTAGTAATTCCTTTTGTAATTTCAGATAAACTATGTTCAGATATTAACTTTTACTATTAACACTTAAAAAAAAACTTTTTGTGATGTATTTATAGGAGCATTTGACTGTCTTCTGGGTTATTTCATGGGCAGAAATGGCTGACTATACCTTATTTTTCTTAATAATGAGATTAAATAAAACCTAAAGACCAAATGCCCTTTTACCATTGTCAATATGTAAAGTACTTCTAGCAATGTGTGCTGTGAACCATGAATATGCTTTTTCCTCTTTCCCATGTGTCTTTTTTTTTTTTTTGAATGCAAATTTTCTCTTTTAGAATTAACCTCAGTTCTATTTCACAGGCCTAACTTCTCTGTGGGAAAGCGACTGAATACATGAGTAAAAGGAGCCGGGCAGGCAGCATAGCAACATCAAGACACTGACACTGGAATCGCCCCCAGGAATGGGTCACGATCTTGGGTCAGTGGTTCTCCTTGGGGAAGGCCATTTCCATGTCTGATTGACATCTCTTTAGACACACCTATTGGATTACTTTCTAATCTCCTGTTTCTGTTGAGTTTGACTCTTTTTTTTTGAGATTCTCCATAACTGATGCTGTGCAGTATTTGTCTTTGGCTTATTCCATTTCACATAAAGCCCTGAAGAGGATTTCCTTTTTCCCTCATGGCTGGATAATATTCCATTATATGTTTAGGAATATACAGGTATAATGTTTATTACAAAATGCTTTATTTTATACATATATACAGCATATATCTCACATTGTTTTTCATATGTTGTTCATTATGAACAATGCTGCAATGAACGTAAGAGTAAAGATACCTGTTCAAGATCCTGGTTTCATTTCCTTTGGTTATATACCCGGAAGTGGGATTGCTGGATCATGGGGTGGTTCTATTTTTAATTTTTTGAGCAATCTCCATACTGTTTTCCATAGTGCTGCATCAATTTATGTTCCTACTAACAGTACAATAGTGTTCTCTTTTCTCCACACGCTTGACAGCATTTATACTCTCTTCCCATTTTGATGATAGCCATTCTAACAGCGGTCACGTGTTATTTCATTGTGGTTTTGATTTAAATTTCCTGGATGGTTAGTGATGTAAAGCACCTTTTCATGTATCTGTTGGTCATTTGTGTGTCTTCTTTGGAAAAATGACTGTTCAGTTCCTCTGGCCAATTTTTAATCAGTTTTTTTTCTTTTTTGTATTGAGTTATATGAGTTATTTTAGAATATTAACCCTTTATCAGCTATATGAGTTGCAAATATTTTCTCCCATTTTGCAGTTGCCTTTTCATTTTTGTTCATAGTTTGCCCTGCTTGGCAGAAGCTTTTTAGTTTGATGTAATCTCTTTATTCAGTGAATTTCTCTATATTAGCGTATACCTATGTCATAAAGCAGATTTCAATAAAGTGATTATTTTGGATGTATAGTATTTCATTTTATTAATAGGGAATTAACCAATCCCTCATTTATGGACACACATTTTTTCTAATATTTCTGGTGCTCAGATATAATACTGTTATGAGTGTTCTGTAAGGTAAAATTTGTTTACAACATGAAGTTTTTAATCCTGAAACACTCTTTGCTTTTACTTCCCTTTATCTATTAGAATTTCTTTAAAAATGTGATAAATATAATACATGCATAGAATATGAGGCCTCACGATGAAGCAAATATGAGTAATCTTTTCTTCTCCCCTGTAGTCCACCTGCCTGTGATCACCTGTGCAAGTAATTTTCTATATAAATATGAATTAAATAAACACATTTGCATATGTTTCTTCTTGTTGTTTTTCTTCTTCTTCTCTTCCTCTTGTTCCTCCTCATTTCCTTTTCCATGAGCTGCTGTTAAGTGTCCACTGCTTTACTGCTTGGTTTTTGCTCCTAAACAGTAAAACATGTAGAACCTTCCTTCTAGCTCATTCTTTAAAGGGTTCTCCCTTTAAAATGCTTGGATATATAACTACCCACGTGGAGAGATGTTGCATCGTATTACAAGGCTGCAGTACAAAAGGTTCATTTCATTCTAATATAATGGACGCCCCCATGAAGGGGATACTGTATATGTCCGTATAATATTTTTTCACATTTGCTTGTTATAAGTGACAATCATACATTAATAATTAATACTTTTTCCTTCTTCCCACTTACACTTACCTGAATCCTGACCCAATGCAGTGCAATCAGATTTTTAAAATTAGAGTTAGAGAGTAAACAAAATAAAAATAAATTACAATATAGGCAGACAAATCAATGTAGAATATTTTTTAACTAGGCCTCTGCTCTCTCCATCCCTGACTTTACTGAGATCTTTGAGTGAACAGTAACGTTATAATATTCTTTTTGGTCAACTAACCTTGTATTTCATATATTAAATCTAAAATGTGATATATTTTTAGGATTATTTGTAAAACCATTTGATTTGAACAGGACGTAGAAGGATGGGAAACTTGTGACCACTGCCTGTATATGAGATATCTTGTGTGGTTTCAACCAGGGTCAAATATGCATTATTTTCTATGAGGTTATAACCCCAGTGAGAAAGTCTGACGTCTGTTTTTGTTTGTATGCAATATGTATTTCTTCCTACTATAAAAACTGAGGTTTTTTTTTTTCATTTGTGCAATAAAGAGCAAAAGATAGATTGTTTGTGGCTATCTGACTATATTTCTACGAATAGAATTTCCTTTGAAAAAAAAGTTGAAGAGGGCTTGGCACCAAAAAACCCTAAGCCAAACTGTTACTATCTGAATGCATAGGTTTCATTATGTGATTTCTATCTTGAAATGCCATTTCATGTACATTATTATTTAAATCCACCTTTGATTGACACATGTTATTTCCAGTGTTGTTCCTGTTTTTTTGCTTCCTCTGGTTATCTGGAATCTTTGTTTCCATATCCCTATGTCTTCCTTCACTGCAGACTCAGTTCTCATACAAATTTTCAGTCTAGACTACACAATTATGCATTTTTTATGACAGTGGCTTTTCCTAGTTTATTTCCAGAGTGATGGAGTATTGCCTGTACAAAGTAGATGATATTTAAAGGCTTGTTGCATGTAGTTTAATTAACGTGGGGCAACTTTATTTTTGTTAACCTACTATAAGTATATCCAGTTATAGATTCACATTTCCTCTGTGGTTTTTACCAAATGAAGGTAGTATCACACAGCTGTATGTGGCTGTCCCACCTGAGGCTGGGTCTGGACATCTCATCAACCCTAAGAGGATCGTGGCAGAAATATCTTTCCATTCACCTACCAACATCTTTACAGGATCTTCTTCACTACTGGGACCAAGAAATCATCCCAAAGGCTCCATAATGTCAAATGATTCAGACTATGAACAGCCTTCAGGTATTTTTTTTTTTAATCTAAGTGTTCTGTGTATTTTAATGAAAATGAAATTTTGGTTATTTTTGTCTATCCTAAATGCTAACTGCTAGTTATGATTATAACAAGGGCATTAAATATCTTATATTTTCTTTGATATTTCCCAGATACCTGAAAGAGTGCTTTTAAATATAATTAACAGAAAGAATGATCTCTTTTCCTGGCTGGATCCGGAGTGTAATCAACCAGCTTAAATAGTTTTAGGGGAGCTGGATGGGCTGAGGACTGAAAGTGTGATTTGAGTATCTTTGATTTTACTGCTACTATGTTTGTATTTGTAGTGATCTTTGAAAATAGCAATGGATCTCCTCAATTCTAATCTCATTTGCTTTTTGGGGTTATAAATTAATGATACATTTTCTATGCTAAAAGAAAATACACAGCAGACAGAGGCTATCCCTATTGTGGACTTGGAACCACCTCTTGCCCTTCCTCCCCCTCCCGCTCCGGAGGATGAATGGAGTCCTATTCCCGAGCACGCCAACGTGCATGGTAACGTATACATGCCCGACTTGATTCATTTACATTCTCTGTCTTTATATCTTAAGGCGCATCTTCCGATTTTGCTTTTCTCCTGTTGTTACTATTTGGAACTTTTAAAATTTAGGGAAAATAGATTAAAAAGTCTTCAAAACCTATAAAGAAGTAAAACAAAAGCATACCTTCTCACAGAGAGGTTTGAAAATTTCATATACTAGGGAGCACGTTTCAGGATAAAAGAAGACTTTTGTCCAGATTTAGGCTGGTTTCTTCACAGGAAGCGGAGAGACTTAACATGATCATGGTTTACAATTCAGCAAGTGTGTAAAAAAGACAAAGAAAGGTAGAACCCTATTACATGACTGCCTCCTTTTGATCATAATTAAACTTAACAATTTAATAGAGCAGGGTTTTTCCACCTCAGCACTGCTGACGTCTTGGGCAAGGTAACTGTTGTGGGGACTGTCCAGGGGCGGTAGGATGTTTAGCCCCATTCTTGGCTTCTACACACAGTTAATAAAAGATTATTAATGATGGCCTCAGAAGGTTCAGCTTCTGGAGTGTGGGGAATTGGCATATTACTTTTGTGAAACTGAATAAATTATAGATGCTGTTTGACCTAAAACCAAATGTCATTCAGTTAAAACGTTCACTAAGATTTACTCTAATTCTTTAGGAGGGAAATATACAACTAGTCATCAAGTTCAAATAAACACAGATTTAAAATCATTAAGCATTTCTCCATCTGATCATATCAATGAGGATAACGTAATCTGAACTGAAGTTTTATGTCTCGTATTTAAGGATATTTAGTAACGCCCGTGTGTGCGTTTTTCACCTGTGCTGGAAGTCCCCAGAGCCACACTCAGGTTTAATGACCACTGGGAGAACTCACAGGACTCTGCATTCGGCTGTGCTTGTAGCTGAGATTTATGACAATGAGAGGGTAACAGGCATAATCAGCAAAGGGAAGAGGCACGTTGAGTGAGGTGTGGGGCGCCCCAGGCTCAAGGTCACAACAAGGTGTGACAACGTGTCAAATATGGCCAACCAGGAAAACTCATTAGGGAATCAATATTCAGATTATTTACTGAGGATTAATCACACAGGCAGCATTTGACTGGCATGTAACAAAATAAGGAAAGTCAGTTCAGCACAGCTGTTTGCACAAGCAGTTTAGGCAGCGTGAGCCATGCTCATCAGTGAACGGCTGTGGCGACCCTCCTGAAACCTAGGTTTCCAGGTGCTAGCCAGGGCCAGCCTTGTAAGCTGGCTTCTCAGGACAGAAGTCAGGTCTGCTCCATTAATTCTTTTCTGCACATCCTCTAAAATAGTTTTTTTTTTTCCCCTCATTCAGTCTAATAGTTCATAGTAATTTGCACATTGGGCATTATTTTTCAGAAAACTTAGGGCAGTTTAAAGAATAATAAGACAAGGGAAATAATGATATTCCTCTTTTAAATAACAGGAGCTTACATTATCTCTGATTTTTCCTCACTCTGCTTCTTAGCTTCTCCTTTCCCCATTACTCTGTTTGGAACAATTTCCGTGATCCTGGGAGTCTCCTGCCTGCTGCTGTTGATGCTGTGTGGATTCTTTGGTTATCAGTGTAAGTCTGATTAATAGGGGGGAAAGAAATCATAGACTATTTGTCAAATTATCATATTTCTTTAAGCCACTTCCAGATAATAATTTTTGGTAAATGTTTTATTGCCAGACTAAACAGAGACGAGGGGGAAAAAAATGACATGAAAATATCACAACATTTTGCTATATGAATGAATTTAATCTTGTGAGCTCTCAATAATGACATTTTTTCCAGGGAGACTATATTATTGTAATTACTGCAGAAGATATTGTTAGTAATGATTGATTATTATTATTTTAAAAATTAGAACTTACTAAGAAATTAAGATCAATGAATTTATAACTACCTTTACATTGAAAATAAAAAGTAGCTTCTTTTGTAATTTTTTAAAAACTCTCCACACCTCCAACATCCTAAATTAGATTAATAGAATGTTCTAATTACTATTAAAATTATTGACAACTGGTTATTTAAAAGTAGCTGTTGGTCCTTGATAAAGCTGTTTTGAAACTCAAAATTCTAAAATTTGATTAGTAAGTGAAATTCACATTACATCAAGTCATGACGCCAAAAGATTTGCTTGAGACTTGGTTTTTGTTGCTGTTGTCTGTTTTAATTGAGATGGACACTTGTCCTGTTAATATAAACACACATTCAATCTTATAAGGAATTAAAATGGTATTTTGGACTTAGGCATAGACGTTAGAAAAAATAGCGGATAAATGAAAACATACTTAGCCAAATATCTTTTTATAGTTTTTAAAACATTTTTGGGGAGCTTTATTAAGAATATACTACAAAAATCAAGCTTCCCAATCTAATAACCTACTGTTTCATAACTGAGCATGTGTTTTACACATGTCTGGAATTCTCATTCTAGACTTTCAAAGTGTTCAGCAATCAGAGAGCCAGTTGAAGAACCTTAACCAATGGATTGAGTCTTTCCAAAACAAAGAGGAAAAATTCCTTCAGATTCAAGAATCTCTTGACCAAAATAAAGGTAACGTTAGAGCTAGAGCAAACTGTCTTCACAGAATGCTCGACCGTTTTTCTTGCTGCCATAAAAATGGTTAGTTGCTTAATGTAATGAGCTCAGGCAGCAGCATGCTTGTTTTGATGGCTTCTTGCCTCTTTTGGTTCTTCATGTGTCTTCTGAAACTGAGTGAGTCTCACGTTTACCAAATATAACCTCATGTTAATTAATTAGCTCCTTCACTCAGTTAATCATTCAAATTTATTCAGTGTATACCAGATGCCAGCCGCTTGGCTGGTGATCAGTAATAAATACAATATGAACCCTGCCCTTGGGAGGCTTAGAGAAAACATATAAACCAGAAATAAACCAAAGTTTCCAGGGGTGCAGTGGAGGTATGTGCAAGATGTTCAGGGAGCATGGAAGTAGAAGAACTTAGATATTTGAAAAGTAATGGTGTTTTCATAGTTTCTAAGTACTAATACTAGAGTAATCATGATGCTTCTTTTATACTAATTAATTTATAATATAAAATAGTCGATATTTATGATTAAACAAATATTTTACAAAGGATTTGCATTGAAATGTTAGATTTTTTTTCTTTGAGGTATTGAATCCATATGAAAAATTAAATGAACCGTCTGAGAATTTGTCAGTGATTCTTCATGTTAAAAAGACTGGTTTCTTTTTGTATTGAGATATGATTGACATATAGCGTGTAATTTGCGGTGTACAACATGTGAGTTTGATACAGTTATGTATTGCAATGTCATTAGTACAGTAGTGTTAGCTAACGCCTTTATCACATCACATAATTCTCATTTCTTTTCTGTGTTAAGAACAATGAAAATCAAGTCTCCTAGCAACTTTGAGTTTATAATACAGTATTCTTGACTATAATCACTATGTCGGGCATTTTAAAGGTCTCACTTCTAAGCAACTGAGTATTTCAGCCAGAGATGAAACTAAGTAGGGAAGGGAACGGGACTATAATTATTTGTCTGTTTTCCACTTGATCATGATCATTATTATGACTCTTAAAACAGTAACAGATCAGGTGTGATGTGTCTTCTCATCTAATGTTAAGTCTTATTTTCCTCTCTAGAAATCCTAGAGTGGCTCCAAAACCGGAATGAATATCTCATTAAAGCTTTACAGGAACTGAATACGAAACCAGGTGATTTGGAAGTGAGAAAATTCTGAGTTGACAACCATTTTTAATAACAGTCTTATTACTCTTTTAAGAGAGAAAAGATGTGAAGCCATAAGACCTTGTGTGTGGGGTTCTGTGGGTTCTGAATTATAAATACCCTCTTCTCTAGGAGACAGATGTGGACCTCCTCCGAGTCCCTGGGTGCAGTACCGAGACCACTGCTACCACGAAACCGAGGAAATGGTTTCTTGGTTAGAGTGTTCTAATATTTGTGCCTCGTTGAATGCTACATTTTTAAATACAGAAAGGAGTAGATTGATGGTGAGATTGTGTTTCATTCTTTATTTCTGGGATATAAATGTAAAGCAGCCATCAGTCAAAGGAAGGGCTCACCTGCATCTCTAAAGCCAGGGGGGCTCTCCTGCTTCATTTTTCACTCCTCTTCCCTGGTATGCTCCACATCAGCACATCTTTCTTTCCTAACACGCCATGCGTGCATTCACTGCAGAACCTTGGCATTCGCTGTTTCTTCTGCATGCAGACTTCTTCTCCCAGATACAACCATGGTTAACTACTTCACCGATTTGTTCACCTGTCATCTCCCTAGTAAGACCTGCGCTGACAACCGTACTTAGAATTGAAACCTGTGTATCGGTGTCCCCCAGATCCCTCTTCTGTATGCTTAGGCCTTCTTACCCTGCTGTAGTTTTTTCTTAGCACTTGTCACCTTCTTATATACCGTATCATCTATATGTATGTTGTGTACTTCTATCTGGCTCATATCCCCCAGAAGCAGGGATTTTTTTTTTCATTTTTGTGCAATGATCTATCTCACAAGCACAGAGTTGAGTAAATGATAAAATAAGCTAAAAGTAATTCATACCTTGGCGTGGTGTCCTCCTGAATGTAAAATGTTCTTATCTTACCTACCTCCTTTTTTTTTTTTTTGCTTCTTTGTATTTAATTCCTGGTTTGAGAAATGTACAGACACTAAAGAACTGAAATATTTTTTCAATGTTTCGTTTATCAGTGGGCATATATAGACTACATGATTTTTGTTTTTATGATTCTTCAGACATAAGTTCTATCATTTGTTAACTCCAGTGCACTTTTAGTATTAACACCTTTGTGTATTTTGGTTCCATGCAGAATATTTTGAAGTTACTTGCGGGAAATCACACTTGGCTTGGTCTGTCTTACAAGGAGGAGGACAATCAGTGGAAGTGGGAAGATGGCTCTCTCCCTTCTCCTGGCCTGTAAGTGTCTAGTACATAATCCAGTTCCTTATTCCTTTTTTCAATGTCTTTGGCTTAAAGAGCTTAAGGGAACAGAGAAGACTGCTCGGGACAGAATTTAAACCTCTTTATTTCTTGCCTTTGCTATTTCATATAATACTGTTGGTTATTTTGTAAATCATAAAGTCATCTTGATATTTCATAATTAGTGTACATATACCCTTTGATAGCATCTACCTTATGGCATTTATATTAGTGGTGATACTGTAAATGAAAATAAAATGAACACATTGGAGCAGAAGCAAATGTCCTGACACACACAGTTAACCCTTGAACAATGAGGGCCAACCCTCCATGTAGTCAAAAATCTGCTTGAACTTACAGTCAGCCCTCCTACAGGCAGTTCCAAATCCGTGTGTTAAACCAGCCACGGATCCTGTAGTACTGTAGTATTTACTGTTGAAAAAAACCCACCTGTGAGTGGACGTGCAAAGTTCAAATCCGTGTTGTTGAAGGACATATATACAAACACACACACACACACACACACACACACACATATTCTACACTTTGTTACTAATCGTAACTGGCTTTATATCTAATGTATTTACAAGCAAAGCATTCCTCCTCCAACTGCAGCTGTACTGACTGACCTGTGGTTTCTGTCGTGCTGATCTCGACTGAAACATAAGTGTGTGCCCCGGGTCCCATGATTTTCCAGCCAGACCGTTCTCTTCCTCTCTATACGGGTGTATCTTCTCCTACTTATAAATACTTATCACGTTTTGTGAAGCTTATTCATTACTTATGCATCCATCTCATTTTTTAATGTATAAATGTGTGAGTCCTTTGAAAAGAGGGAGCGTGTCTTTATTCCCTTGAGTTCCCCACAGCACCAGGCACAATACATTTCACTCAGTAAGTTCTTAATTAAATGCTCCTTAATTCAAATGCAGTGAGCGGCCAGTGACTTCTGTCTAACTTTCTCAGGAGCCTACCAGAGCCAGGCGTGCCTTTCTGGGGGAAATGCGCTTATGCAAATACGCACAGTGTTGGGACTGACGACTGCGGCACGTCCTCTTCCTGCCTGTGTGAGAAGCCTGTCTGTGCTGAAAACTCAGACAAAGAAGGTTAAACGAGAAGTGATGAGGTTCGCACGTCCCAGTAGCATTCCAGATTCAAGATCTGCCTGCCTTTATTCTGCTGTCACTTCGTATTATTCATAACTGCTTTTTAGGGGCAGAAACTGGTAAATGACTTCATGATGGAAGAAGGCAGGGTCTGGAATTCTAAGTGAAATATCAGAGTAGCAGGGAAAACTTAGAAGCTCAGAAACTTGTTTGATTTTGTGAGAATTATATAAATGATATAAAATAAACATATCATTTGTCATAAATGCATAGTTTTTGTGGGTCTTTCTTACATTTCCAAAACTGTTTTTCATTTACAATTGTGACCCTATAGAAATAAACCTTTAGAACAAATACACTGGGAACTGTAAGTGATAAATGATTTACCACATAACATACAAAAAATGTAGAAAATATGAAGAAATATCAATAGTAACAAAAAGCAAAAAAAAAAAAGTTTAAATTAATTAAAACAAATGGCTGAAGTCTTCTATTTCTCAAGTTGCTTACAAAAGTCTTCCTGGCAGATTTTCAATATATCAGTTTCACTTACATCTTTAATTCCTTGTTTCTTGTCTTTTGCAGTTTTGCAGTAGAACTGCAGTGATCGTTAAAGAACATCTTCTTTGGGGAACTTGTAAGGAACACAACTTAGATTTAAGGGCGAATCGGGAGAGGACCCCTAGTGGATTTTATATCTAGAAATATATCTCGATATATAGCAAAAGTCTCTATTTTTAAATACATGTTGTAAGTTAGGCTCCTAGGGAAATTGAATCTGAGACAGAGGTTATTATGTCAAAAGTGCTCTTGGGATCAACACTTTGTGGGAAAGAAGAAAAATTGCACTGAACAGAATGAGCTGTGATAAAGTCACAACTGAGATTCAGCCAGCTGCTTGGGGATTTCTGATGCTGGGAAAGTCATTCAGAATAATCCCCCATGAGGGTGAGGACTGGGCCTTTATACCTCTGGTATCACCCAGATACGGGATGCAGGTGGCCCACAGGAAGGGCAGTGATCTTGGGTGAAGCTGATGTCTTTAACTGAGGGCAGTGTCTCTGGGCTGAGACCGAAGAGCTGTCATGTGTCAGCATTCTTGGCATTTGTGGAAATTAGTACTGTAGTCCCGAAGGGGGAATCAAACCCAGCACAGCATTCACAAGAGAATAAAAAACTTGAACCTGAAAGATTGAGTTGGAATTAGGTGGAAATCAATGTCATGGATAAGGACTTTTCTATAAAGAAAAAAGCATCTATAAATGACTAGAAGGAAGAAATTGAATCCAATTCAGCTGAACAGCAGGTAAGCAAAGACTAAAACACATTTAAGAACCATTCGTGACTGCATACTGTTTAGTTATGGTAAGGAGTTTAAATTTTACTGAGTGGGAATCTACCCAAGTGTTTTAAGCAGAAGAATAATTTAATCAGATTTCTGTTGTAGAAAGATTTCAGAGGCTGTGCCATTGGCCGTGAATGTACTGGCCTTAATGCTGAAGGCAGTGAGACTAGTAAAAAAAAAAACCATATTATAGTAATCAAAAAGGGGGAGTTTGGGTATATGGTAGCAAATAGAGACATAGTTATGAATTAAATTGGGAGGAACCAAGGTGTAGTCTAGGGTGCCTAGACACTGCCCATTGCATAGAAAGGAATGCTCAGTAACCATTCAATTTCTGAATGAAAGGAGGTGAAATAAATGGGATTTTTTTCATCCATTTGAATCACGTGTTTAGAATCACGGTCCAGTGACATGGTTGAACAGCCAGCTGGCTGTCGGATCAGGGAAGGACACAGAGAAAGGGAAGATTTAAGGAAGCTCAAAATGGTAAGTTTTAGATACAATAATTTTGATATATCTGTGAACTCTCCAGCTGATTATACGCCCTGAAAACAGGACCCAGTTGGTTTATTGAGAAGAGAATGCTCAGAGCTTTCTATTTTGTAAACTTCCACCGGTCAGTCTGACATACGTTAATCAACCATAGAGCGAATGTAGCTGGAACAAAAATTCTCACAATAAAATTAGTTTAGCAATTAAACTTTATTTTTTACCATCAAGAGAGCATTAAAAATATTTAAAAATGAAATAGAAGCAAATGAGAAAAAAGGCGCTTTTGTAAAGTTCTCTCCGCTGGCATATTTAGAATTACGTTGTACCCTAGTGCCTCTCAGTCTGTCTATGGACTAAAGAGAAGGCAAATAAATACACAATCAATTACCAGCATAGGAAGTAAGGGCAGTTTTCCCTGTGTCCTGACAAGGTGTTTCACTGTTTCAGAAACGTCTACAGAAAAGGCAGAAAAAGGAAAGTTGAGAAAGTGTGAGGGCCTTACACTGATTTATAGATCAGCAGCATTAAATCAAAAGACATTCTCTCTTCCATATTTATTTTCTCTAGTCCCAGCCAATGTTATATTAAGCTTTTTATTAAAGAAAATCATAGTCGATTCCCCTTAGCACCTTCAAAAATCACTCAGCAGCAATTTACTAAAACAAGAAATGGCACAAAGTAGGAGGGAGCAGTTTCAAATACGTCGTGAGCATATAGACCTCATTTCGTTCATTTGCACATCTGGAAAGAAGGAGGAAAAAACAATCATTTGGAAACCAAAAGAAAGACACTATAATCACAATATATCCCTTTCATTTCTTTATGACAAGATGTCAAGATTACACCCAGATATCTGATTTTGCAAGCTACCTGGTAACTGTTTTGCTGACATGGTGTGGAAGTATAATACAATTTATATACAATATAATATAAAAAAAAACAAAGTCAGCCAAATGTAGCTTACAATTTCCCTTCATTAGTAAAGATTAGTAGAGTAAGACAGTGGCTGAAGAAGGAGATCGATCCCCAAATCTGAACGGCACCAATACTGAAATTACGTACATAGGTTAGTGGAGACACAGGAGGATGTGTGGTTATACTGCTCTGTGAAAGAAGAAAAGTGAGCAAAAATGTTGTCTTAGAGACCAATGGAATAAATATTTCAAGAATGATGGAGTGATAAATATGGTTAATGCTAAAGAACGTCCATTAACTTTAGCTACAAGAATATCGTTTGTGATCTCGATTTTAGCGGTTTTAATGGGTGGTAGAGAAATAAAAGTTTGATTGCAGTGACTTATAAAGTAAGTAGGCAGTAAGAAAATGGAGAAAGGAAGTCTAAATAACTTTTTTCAAGATGTTCTTCTGAAAAGAGAGATTGGGGCAATAATTTGAGAATGAGATGAGGTTGAGAGAGAGTTGATCTAATAGTCATTCAACATCCCTTCTAGTCAGTAGACTTCCAAACCAATAGGGTCACAGTGGTGTCTTTATTTTTCTACTCGGTAGGTAGTTCAAGATTTAAATAGTTTTAATGCTTTGGTAAGGAGATAAAATCATTGAGGTTGTAAAGTGTATAAACAAAAATGGTTATTTTAACTGGAAATAGTAGCTGGCAAGCTAATGTAGACGAGTAAATAAATAAACCTGTAGGCAGATTGGCCAAGGGGAAAAAAAAAATCAAAAGTGAAAGAGAAGACATAGCTACATACCCCACATTAAAAAGAGCTAACTTCTGTCCAAAGATAGTTGGCCATAAGTCTAGGATTTTTGTTTTTGTTTTTGTTTTTTTGCACTCTGTATTCTCTTTCATTAATGGATTATCTACCTTTATGCTGATTCCACACCATCTGTAATGATGTTTCTTCCATTTCTGATGTTAGTAATTTGTGTCTTCTCTTTTTCTTGGTTACTCCAACTAGAATTTTAGAAATTTTACTGATTTTTTTTAAAAATCAGCTTTTGGTTTCATTGGTTTTTCTCTTTTGCTTTCTGTTTTCAATTTTACTGATTTCTGCTCAATTTTTTATTATTTCTCTTCTTCTGTTTGCTTTAGACTTAATTTGCTCTTCTTTCTCTGGTTTCTTAAAATAAAAGCTTAGATTTTTTGATGTGTTTCTTTTTGTGTTAAATGAAGTTAATGCTAGAAATTTCCCCTGTGGGCACTGCTTTTGCTACACATCACAAATTTTGATAAGTTGCGTTTTCATTTAGTTGAAAATGTATTTTAATTCCCCTTTAGTTTTCTCCTTTGATGCATTTGTTTCTAATGCACTTTTTTTTTAAGGGTGTTGTTTAATCTCCAGTTATTTGGGAATTTTTCAGCTATCTTTTGTGATTGATTTTTATATTAATTACATTGTGGTCTGTGAAAATACCATGTATAATTTCTGTTCTTTTAGGTTGGTTAACGTGTGTTTATGGCTCAAAATGTGGATTATCTTGGTGAATTTATTGTGCAGATTTGAGAAGAATGTGTATTCTGCTGTTTATTAAATTATTCTATAAACGTCAATTATGTCAAGTTGACTGGTAGTGCTTGTCAGGTCAACTTTATCCTTGTTGTTTTTCTGCCTGCTGGATCTGTCAATTATTGATAGAAATGTGTTGAAGTCTCCAACTATAGTAGTTAATTTGTCTGTTTCTCTGTGAAGGTCTATCAGTTTTTTCCTTGTGTATTTTATACTCTATTATTAGGCACATACACACTATAAAGATTTTTATGTCTTCTTAAACACTTGACACCGTTATCATTTTGGATTGTCCCTTTTCATCTGTGATCCATGTTCCTTGTTTTGATGGTCTGTGTATTTGCAGAGTTATGTTAATGTGGAGAAAATAAATTGGTAGTTGTAAAATTTATTTTAAAATATGTGTTATCAAATTTTTGTTAATTAAAGATAAAACAAATCAATCGTGATTGCAGATGCTTCACATTTAAGTCATACTTTCCAATTTATGTATCTATATTTTTTTAAGTATAGTCAGTTTACAATGTTGTATCATTTTCTGCTGTACAGCATAATGCTTCAGTCATACATGAACATACCTATATTCATTTCCAATTTAATACTTCCAAACTGCATTCACTAATTTGACTATAAATTAACATAAGCACTTTTCAGTTTGAATTGTAGATTGAAGAGTGCTTCCAGTAAAAGCAGAAAAGGTAGAAATTTAAATGGATTCTTTTTCAAATATTAGATTTCAATTAATTATGTTTTATGTCTTTCACAAGCATTTCTCTTTCTTTATTTACTTGAAAAATTGTGATTGCCAGAAATGTAAAAAAAGGGACACTTACCTGAGTATATCAAAATATTATTTTGCGCTTTTCTATCTATGGTACACAGGAATAAAAGTTCTAGGAAATATAAACTTTGTATCATTTATTGATTGACTGGACTCACATTTACTGAATTATGTGGCCAGTTACTGTATTAGTCCCAGGATTATAAAGGCAGTGAGCCTAGTCCATCAAGATACTTGCAGTCTAGTGGGGGCAAAACACAAGCATTACAGAGCAGAGTAGAAAGACGACGGTCAAGTGAGCCTGGGCTGTGTTAAGAGGACGTGAAACATGCCTGCACAAAGGTAGGCTGCAGAAAGTATTCTGAAAATCGTTTTCCTCTGCGATATTTAAGAATTAGCCAAATGAAAGCGAGTAGAGAATATTTTGGATAAGACACAGCATGTTCAAAGATCCACTATTTTCTGCTTTCCTGTTTTGCGTATGTTCTACCAGGTAACAACCGCAAAAAGCTAAAATATTCCTAGGCTCTCAGATGCTATGAAGAATTGAAAAAAAGAGGAGGTGTGACTCCTACGCTCAGGAAGCTCTTAGCAGTGAAATGTGACCAATAAAATTGAAAGTGTATACAAACGGAGTATTTGCATCACGGAAGAGGAAACAGACCGGCTGTGCGGCTGTGCGGCGGCTGCGGGGGTGCGGCAGGGGTCCGCGCATGCCAGGGAGGCCCAGCCGATGCCCGCGCTGCCACGCCCGCGGTGGGGACGGACGTGCGCCTCCGCCCCTGACGTCAACAGGGTTGGAAGTGTTCGCCACTATTTGGATGAACCTATGGCCTTTTTGCTCTTAACATATTTCTTGAGAACAGAAATAATACAAAGAAGGTGAGACGAGGAACTTTTCAGGGGAAGAGAGTGCATAAGAGCCTAGCAGAGAAAGCGAGGGTGATTTAAAGATGTTCACAGGGGGCGAGGGTAGGGCTCAGGGGTAAAGTGCATGCTCAGCACGCAGGAGTTCCTGCGCTCCTCTCCTAGTGCCTTCATTTAAAAAACAAACAAAACCAAACAAACCTAATTAGCCCCTCCCAAATAAAGATATTCGCAAGTACGGTAGAAAAGAAGACTACCCTTTCATATGTAACAGCATGCAAAATCTATCCATTTATACATTTGTGCAGGGAAATCTTAAGTTTAAGGATTATGTTGATATGGTCTGTGTCAAAATTCAATCCACGTTTTATCAGAAATAACATTAATATCCACGAATTAATGCATTTCCATTGATTATACTTACAAGGACAGTAAGACAAATGTAAAATGTGGTGTGGTGAAATGGATATGCCAGTTAAAAATTTGAATCTGTGACTGTGAGTTAATGATTAAAAGTGAGTTTACAAATCTTGCAAATATTGAATATCTTATTCCACTGAGGAATAATGTTTTCTTAAAAACTATTTGATTGTTTAATTAAACATGCAAGGTCAACTGGTACTCACATTATGGTTATCCCCCTCCTCCCTTTTGTTTTTTCTGGTTGAAGGTGATGTGTTTTAAAAATAACTTGTCTAAATTAACATTTCATTTAAGGAACCAAAGAAGCATACTTTATAAACTTGAAATTTCTATACATAAGGATACAGTTTATGGGAGATTAATATATACACATATATATGCTACTTTACTGAATATTTGTATTTAATTCTATGTTTAATGTTTAGCTCTATTGTTTTGCTTTCTGTTTTTAGGAAGTAGATTTGTCAAAAATTCCTTTAGCTTAACATAAGTGAGTGTTACAAAATGAGCTACAGATTCTTTGAGAAAGAAAGAAAAAATAGAAGTCTAAATTCCTGAAAATTCTGGCTGGCAAAGTTGTTAAAAAAAAATATGTAGTTTAAAAATCTAGCTAAATTCTAGAAAAATCCTGTGACCCAAGATTGTGAAGATTGGTATTTCAATTCTTAGGTGCATGTGAACTTGGGAAGTTTGGGGAAAGTCTAGAATTTTAAAGGACTAATGAAAAAAAGTGCAAAAATATAAAAGAATAGAATATGCCATTATAAGTTCAGAATAAAATTGCAAAACATCCTAGTCGCTCATAAATGAATAGATTTTTGCATACCTTTGAATTATTACATTAGAATCTAGTAATTGGGAGATTTAATTCCTTGAAATATGTCCAGTTTGAGCTGTATTGATGTCAATAGGATGTAGACTTATTACTGAGAAATACATTTACTTGGTGATGTTTATTTGAAAAAGAAAATCTTAACTATTGGAATATGTTTTGTTTCAGGACAGTATTTGTAGAACTAAAAATACATATTATATTAATCTAAATGCACAGATTTCAAGTAGCTTTTGCTGAAATTTTCTGTTTGCTGTTTTTTTTTTCCAAGAAGTATTTCAGGGATTTTAGCAAGATTTAAATTAGGGTACATAGTTGTCCCTCAGTATCCATGGGAGATTGGTTCTAGGACCCCCCATGGATGCCAAAACCTGTGGATGCACAACTCCCTTATATAAAATGATATCATATTTTCCTGTAATCTCTGCACATACCCCCTATGCTTTAAATCATCTCTAGATTACTTCTGATACCTGATACACTATAAATGCTATGCAAATAGCTTAAAATGCAATGTACACATTGTGTAAATATTTGCCAGTGTGCACTGCAGCATATTCAAGTTTTGCTTATTGGAACCTTCTGGAATTTTTTCTCAAATATTTTCTATCTGTGGCTGGTTGAATTTATGGATGTGGAACCTGCAGATGCAGAGGGCCAATTGTATATGAAAATAATGTGAGCACTGATATATTTAATTAGCTTAATTTATACTAATGTATTTAGCAAAGATTCTAACTTAGAGCCTTTATTTTGTTTCGAGGCAGACTCAGGAAACAAGAAGAAACACAGGTTTGTCTTCCATTTTCAAAAGCAGATCTTCTGAACAGAAAAGATGCTAACCTGGAGTCAAAAAGATTTTCAAATCTTTATCTAGAGATTCAAGAACAAAATCAAAGCTTTTGTCAGAGGCTGCCCCCACTTACTTGTTTTCTACATGGCAGGGTGGGCCTGCTCTAGTCATGTGAAATCTGTTCTTCGGTATTTTAAACTCCATGTTTGAGGAGGATGAATTCCCAAATTCTCAGGATGGGCACCTCAGACTAAACATGTCCGCCTGTTAACTACTCTCTACCTCCAGTGCCAACTCAGTTCCCAAGTAAGTGCCAGGGTTGTCCTCGACTTTCCCTCCCCTCTCTCCTGTTTCCTCTCCTGAAGTTCATTCATTCATCAGGCCTTGAGAGCTGGTGGGAAGGATACTCCGGAAAGAACATTGAATATTCTGAAGGAAAGAGGCGGGTTGAATAGTGTCCGGTTCTTGGGCGGCAGGGGTGGGTAGCTTCAAATAGAGTTGTACTTGGCCTTATTGAAGAGGAAGAAAAGCACTTCCGCTGAACAGCTGAGCAGATAAGACGCTTGCATATATAGGGAGAAAGCTGGGAGATGTTCAGTCTGATAATCTGGCAGCTTTTATTTTCCTGTAATGTAGGTCATCTTCTGAGAAGAAGAGGGGATGTGGAAGAGTCAGAGATTTGTTAAGTATGGAGAAAGAGTGAGAAAATTAGTTTCAGCCAATGTGAGAGAATAGTGCTCTGAAACAAGTACCAGGACTCCTAGCAGCATTAAAGCATTTTCAGAGTAGAGACAATGAATTTAAAACCAGCAAATCTGATCTGTTGTAAACACACTTGGCTTCTCAGATATTGACAGGGAGAAACAGATAATTAATACCAAACACAGCAAAATGATTTTGTTGAACAAGTGAGACAAAAAAAAAATTTCAAGGGAGTTAGTGTTTTGGCAGAAGTGAAACATTTCGGAATCAAGGTGGACATGAAGAAAAGTGAAGGAAGACGCAGTTTGATGGGTTAGACTGAAGACAGGACTGGAGATACCAATAAGATAAAAGCATTTTCATGTTGGAAGAAGACAAATGAGCAAACTAGAAATGTAAGGGTGTTTGTAGAGGTCAGGAAGTTTTACTAAGACATTTTCTGGGGCGAGTGCCTTCTAGGGGGAAGTAATTTGATTGATTGATTGATTGATTGATTGATTTAATGGAGGTGCTGAGGTTGAACCCAGAACCTCGTGCATGCTAAGCATGCAGTTTACCACTGAGCTATATTCTCCCCTCTAACAAGACATTTTCAGATGAAACTTTTAAGGTATGACAAGGACAAAAGTGTTCCGATGAGAGGGGTTGGCTGAGGCAGAGTGCAACAGTCACTTAGAGATGGCGAGGCAGAGAAATCGAGTGGCCAGCATGTAAGAGGATGGTGCACATGGACGCTGATGGATCGGAGGGCTGTTGTTCATCGCTGCGAATTACGAGGTACCTGGGAGGACATCAGCGACAATGAGAAGAGGGAAAATGAACGTTAGTGAGACTCATAAACACACGGGAGAGGCTTGAGGAAGATGATAGAAGTACCATGATTCTCAGTTATCAGGTACAAACTAACAACAGAGACAAATTTGAAAATTTATTGTAAGATATTTTCTTTTTCACCCACAAGCTGGTGACCCCTGAAGTCGTTCAAATTGTGCCACTATTTATTATAATGCACTGGACTGCGCTATACCACGCTATATGCTACAGTAAACAAAGTGTTAACTCCACGCTAAGGGTGGTAATGTCAGCTACAACTGAGTAGTTACCAACTACTTAGCTACTATAATTTAACCAGTAAAGTCAAAAATGTTAATTTTTTTCCAAAAATGTAAATTTTATTCTGACAAATCTGTATACTTTTCTCTGTATCCCATGGTGTCCTTGTCCCGTGAAACCTGTAATAAATAAGAAATCTGGTTCGTTTTTCTTTCCCTTTAAGTCCTCAGACTTGATACAGGGACATTCTTATCAAGCAGTCATTGAATTTAGTATTTTTCTCATACATTTTAAAATTGAGAAGTCTGTAATTTATGAAATGGTTTTCAAAATACCAAAGTTCATGGCATAGTAAAGCAACGTTTTCACTTCCTAATGGGTATTTTGTGGGGGAGGTAACCTACAAATTAGCGGTCACATGAAAACTTCCTTTGTAGTTTTTCACACATGCTTTGAATAACAAAAGATTATAAGTCATTAAAGTATTAGAGTATTTTTCAACCTAGAATCTTCTCTGATGGTTTGTATATCAGATTATATATCCTATGACTTCAATCCCAGCCTACAGCAATTTTATATTGTTTCATACCTATGATTTTCCCACCAAGTTTATTTTTATTCTTCGTGTCGGTGAGTATGCTTGCTTCTATTTATTTCCTTCTCCCAAGAAGTTAAAAACGTATGCGCTTTTTAAAAAGTTAATTTCAACGATCAATTCACAAGGTTTTAAATGATAGTTTAGGAAAAATAATTTTTGTATAATTCTGGTACATGCTCATTTTGTAAGCAATGGCATGAAGTGTGAACCCATCTATTCCTTTTATTTTTCCTTTGTCTCAGAAGTTTCCTGTTGTTTTATTTTTCCAACGATGTAGCCTCTTTTTATTAAATAATCTATCATTTTTTGATTATTTTGAAATGTTGGATCCGTAGATGTGTTCATTATTTGATTCTGATGCATACTGACAAAATTACTTTCCTGAAGGGAAAGGTTTAGATTAACTAGAAGTACTTATAAGTAAATGAATGCCTATTTCCCTGCACATCATCCAACTCAGTGTGGTTGCATTTGGCTTGTCAATGTTTACTGATTCTACAGGTGAAAATGTATATCATTAATACATTAGTTTGTATTTCTTTGGTTAGTGATGAAATGAATGTCTTTTAATATGATTGTGATAAAAATCTTTGCATTAGCAATACAAATGATATTTCTATAGTTCAACCTCTCTCCCTTGTCTGTGTGTGATGAGAAAGTTATAATTATTTACTTATACTTTCTCTTCATCTTTTATTAATTTTGTTTTCTCATGGCTTACAATTAACATTTTGGATTATTTGACATTTGTTCAAGTATGTGTTATGAAATTGGTGATCTAAGTCTATGTAATGCTTCAGTTTGAACTAATATTCCATCAGATTCCACCACTCTCAAACTTTTCTTAGAACATGCTTATTCAACTATTTATTCTCAAAAACAACAGCCATTTTTCTTCCTCCTCGGGTACAAAAAATAGTTCAATTGTGCCAAATATTTAAACAGCAACATTCTTATGGTATGCTTAAATTAAATATTTTTGCTGGTGAATAAATGAATAGGTCAAAACTTTCAGAAAACAATTTGAGGACATATAAAAACTTCTTAATTTGAAAATAATTTTATCCCAGTTTTTTGGACATTTACTTTCAGGAAGTAATTATAGACATAGAAAAGTTCCAATGTATAAAAACTATTTGTTATTCAATATTTTTAAATACTCAAAATTTCACAGTTAAGGTAGCTTTTCACACATGGTCTTTAACTTTTGATAAAAATTGGAAGCAATATAAACCTGCCAAATCTGCACCTACGAGGAACTACTGAAATTATAACATATTACAAATCTATTATTTTGCTTTATGTATCAATATTATTTGTTACATTAAACAGTTAATGATGTACTAGGGTACTGATGTATCCTACTTTATTTAACAACTCCCTTAACTGTAAACACTTCTGTTGATAACTTGTTTCTTGTTTTTTGTTTTTCTAATTTAACTCAGCAAATAAAGATAAAAAACCAGTGCTGCATAAATTTAAATATTTTAAAAATATTTTGAAAGACAAATTGCTTAAAATAGAATTGATGGCAAAACTCCTGCATATTTTGCATTTTAATAAATTTTGATAATTTGTATTCACAGTCATTTGCCAGTTCAAAAAGTGTCAGTTGTCATCTAGTGTTCTCACAGGTAGAAGTTTTTGTCTTTTAATTTGCATGTCCTTATTAATGACATTGAAGATTTAATAAATGTTTTGAATTTTATACCTTTTTATTTCTTTTGTTCATTTTTGGTGGTTCATTCGCATTGTCATTAATTTAGGTGTCTGTGTGTTTACCTCTGCATGCGTGAGTTTGTGCATGTAAGCAAATGTGATCTGCATGAGTAGAAGAAGGATGGTAGACTGACAGGTTGAAAGATACATGGTTATTTTACAAATGTAGAATTTACCCAGTTCCTGAGAGAGATGAGTTTTTCCACTATTACTAAAGAATCTACAGAATAATGGATTATGTCAGTGATACAATAAACTTTGTCAACCTGATCTGAAATAAAAATTTTAATGTCAAATTTAAATACTTAATTCTTTGCTATTGTAAAAAAAATTCTTTTCTATTGTTAAAAAAAATTCTTTGCTATTGTAGTTATGCTTTAACCATAGTCTACACATTGTTGACATTATTCACCATACAGAGAATGTTGAGAAGGAAAAAAGGATATAGTTCTTAATCTACTCCTTTCGAAAACTGATTCAGAGAGGGAATGAAATATATAATCTTACTAAAGGAGAATAAAATTCTTCTTCTGAATAAGGACTGCAACTTTGGGAGAGAGATTCAGTCTTTCATTTCCTCCCTTTTTTACCCTTTTGCTATTGTACCTAGATGTTTACTTGTACATTAAAATGAATGCGTTATTCACTGATCTGATGCAATGACCCCTTAACTCTTTTTCACATTTCTAGTACATTGATATTGCACAGAAACACGGAAAGATATCAAGGTTGAGCTGAAGCAATCCAAGTCTTTTCAGGAAAAATGCTAAAGAATAAGCAAAACAAAGATACTGCAAACAAACAAGAGGTCATCTACACAGAACTGAAATTTTCCAGATCTCAACAGAAGCGAAAAACACCCGGGACAAACCAGAGCAATGTCATATCAGGTGAACAGCAAGTGAACTACATGGAACTGAAATTTCCCAGATCTTCTCACCATCAGCACAGAGAAAGATTGTTTAGGAAAAAAAGAAAAGGTACAGTATTACATATATTTTTGCTAGATCTTGATTCTTGAGTTTAGAAGATTACTTCTCTCAAAATCATTGTAAAACTTCCAAATGGCGCTTGTTATCTGTCTTCAGACTCCCTTTAATTATTTTAGAATATTATTGGGAAATAGTTTGTCTCTTACATAATCCTTTACTATGTTCATTTCCTCTAAAATAGCATCGATCCAAATTCCAACAGCATTGCATACTTGTAAGAACTATTACATAAATTCTGTTTCTTTTGTGTGTTATTTTAAAGTTATTAAAAAAATTATTGATGTTAGTCTTCAATTCAGTTCAGTCTAACTCAGTCCCACAGATATTTTTTTGAATTTGTACTGTGGGCCTGCTCTGGAGATAGTATCTACAAAAATGAAGAAGCAATAACTACCTAGCTTCAAAAAACTAACAGAATTTCTTGGAAAGACAGATGATGGGGAAAAAAAGAATAATTTGGAGGTAAAGCTTAAAAGACTTCATGATTAATTGGATATTGGAGGTAAATCTGAGAAATGAGTAGACTATGATAATAAGGCTCTTAGCTTAAGTGGCTGAGTAATTAATCATCGTATCTACCATTAAGAAGCGTCACATTTAATCCTGTAAAAGTCAGATCATACATGGCATTTGAATTGTCCCTTGATTAGTTCTGAGGACAATGTCCATAATGGAATTGGATTTAAAGGCTGGATCTCCAGGGAGAGGATGGAAAACGGTGGAAAGACTTAAGTGAGTAGGTAAGATTGCAAATAGAGACGTGTGGGTGAAAAGTCTATCACAGACAAAAGCCATATATGAGACTTGAGCAGAGGAAGACTGAGGAAGGTATGTGTGAATACATGTCCAGAGAGAAGGAGAAAATAAACTATGTCAAATTAAGACCAGTGGTCTCATAAGTTATACGTGGAAATTATTTCCTTGGGTTTAACAGTTGGGGTTTTTGCTTGATTATGGGGCAAAGCATCTGAACTACAACTAGGAGTTAGGGCATTGGAAGAAATTTAATAAAGGGGATAAAATGACTCCAGAAAACATGTTTACAATTTTCTCCGAAAAAGTAAGAGAAATGTCAATAAAAAGTGAAACACTTGAACCAAGAAAGACAAAGAATTAAATTAGATTTTGAGAGATCATGTACAGACTAATCTGACAAAGTTTATAAAAAGAAATGATGAAGAGATTGGCAAAATACAAACTTCCCTTAGTGAATAAATGTTCTAGAGGAGACTGGGTGGCATGGAGGCAATAGGACATGTGAAAGATTTTGCTTGAGCCCGAGAGAAATGCTCATCCTCTGAAGCTAAAAGAAGACAAGGACAATAAGGTAGGAACATATGACTGTATATATGTGTATATATACACACAAGTGTGGGGATGGGCAAGTTAAGGAAATTTATGGCCTCAACTTCCTTGGTAAAATAAGAGAAAATTCTTGGGTTTGGATAGAGGTTCAGAGAGGCTTGTTTTGTTTTGTTTTTTTATTTAAGTATAGTCAGTTTACAATGTTGTGTCAATTTCTGGTGTACAGCATGGTGATTCAATTATAATTGATATAATACCCAAAAATTTTGATAATTTTTTAATAATCAAAAAAGGACTTTGGGCAGAAGTTGGACAAAACTCAGAAGAGTGGACGTGTTCATACTTAGCCCCCTCATTGCTTAATCTCTAAACCTGGAAGGAAAGTTTGACTCCTCACTCTCCTCTTGGACACATTCATGTCATCATGACGTGTAATGTGTTCAGTCCAACCTGCTTCTCCTCTCTACTGTTGCAGTCCATCCGTTTTTGCCAAGATTACTGAAACAGACTCCCCAAATTATCTCATCTTTCACTCTAGGCATCATTCGATTCTTTCTTTATCTTTCAAGCAAAATGATCATGACTTTTTAAAACAAGTTCTTGCAAAGATGTCTGCTTGTTCATAAAGTTAAAAAATTAGTAATAACCCTATAGTCCCACAGGCGCTCTCTCTCTAGCCACTCCCTCCTTTGCTCTATAATTCTATGGAGTTAGAGTTCTAGTCTGTGATTTCAGTTCCGTGAATGCACCGAGCTTCCTGACACCTAAGAGCATTTTGAGATGCTGCCTCTCTGAGTGGAAAACATTCCCCCACCAATGCCCCTTTTACTGAAAGATGTTATCAATTCTTACTTTCCTCCAACCTTCAGTACAACCTCATTTTTGGATAGAAGCATGTTCCATTCTCATGTGTAGGGTAAAACTTGATGAACATTCTCCTATTTCTTTATAAAATTTATCACAATTATTTTTTACTTTCAACAAAAAGAAAAAATGTATTTTGTTCTTTCCCCCTTGACTAATATATTGCTTGTTTAACTGGCTAACAAATGAATGTTAGTGTTCACATGGAATTTAGGAATTAATATTTTTATTTGCATGACAATACTATTTTCTCTAGGTATATTTCACTTCTAAGTTTACTAGCAGTGAGAATATTTTCTGATTGCTCAGAGTTGATAATTTGTAGAATACTAGGCAAAGGATGCTTAAAGATGCTGGTGATGTTGGTTCAGGTGACATACCCTGGGCCTCAGCAGGATAAGAAAGAAGTGAGGTCAAGAAGGATCTAATAGGAAGGGAATTTGGATACCAATAAACTAGGGTTCTCAATGATGTGGCTGAGAAACAGTTTTATTCAGGATAAACACATTCAAGAATTAGAAAATGAATGTTTGCCCTCTAAGAGTGAAATGTAATGGTCTTAAATTTTATATTTGGTGACTTGTGGGAAATGATAACACTTAATCATTATTTCTGTTTTCTTTAATGTTAGACTACCAATCTAGAGCGTGGCAAGTGACAGCTGGGAGTCTAGGGGTCTTGTGTGTGGTCTTGATGGCGACATTTGGGATCCTGCTTGCAAATAGTAAGTAATTAAGAAAATAATCTGTTATTACAATCAGTATGTCAGCAACAGAACACATTTCAATGTTTTGCTATCAAGCTGAATTTTTACATTGTTTTATTTTATCCTAAACAGAACTAATTACTACCATGATTTTTGCCATAGCATTTTCTCGCAGAGAAGATGAAAATGGGAAAATCTCACCTATTCCCACTCTATCTTCTCCAAATGGTGGTGAGTATTCACTCTGTTCAGGCCATTTCTAACATTGATTATTGGGTCTAAGTGTTTGCTTTCCTGACATTCAAAAAGTCTGAGTGAATCATGAAAGACGAATGCCATGTTATTGCATGTTCAATGTTTTATGAAGGAAATACTCATACTGGGACAAATAAGAAAGATGACATAGGAGAATGTGAAAAGTCCTGAAGTCTTGTGCACATAAGTATGGCTTGTGATTTAATTATTATTAAGAGAAAAATGTAAATTATATTGAGGAAGGAGCGAGAGAAAGAGGTGAAGGGGGTCAAAAAGAATAGAGAAAACAAGCGACAAGCAAGGGAGTTGTGTCTCATCAACCACGCCTTCCCTCCAGCTTTCTCTGCTGGGATGATTCCTCTAGCATTTATGAAATTACAAGCATATACATTTTACATTAATTTTTATTATACATCCGGGTACACCGGCCATAATATAGAAAATTGTTTGTTTTTAATTCTTTTTTTCACTTATTGCAAGTTTATACAAATCTCCATCATTAATTGAGCACTAAAATAGAGAGAGAGAGAGAGGCAGAGAAAAAGGTGGAGTTTCTGCTCTAATTTTTATCTAACGGATGTTGCTCCCAGCTCAGGCATCTCTCTTTATGTGTTAATGAAGCCAGTTTACATTTTCCTTCTGCCCAGCTCCAAATGTCTAGAAGGATACAATTTTTTTCCAATTAAAATTTTAGTTTAACATCTAGGTTTCCAATAAAACAGAGGAAGTCAGAAGGGGCCAAAAATGGAGAGAAAGCTTGAAACCAGAGTGGTATCCTGACTGTGAAGTGACCACTATTTGGGGTTATTTTCAATCTTAATAACAATATAGTCTGGACTGAACAGCTGCAAGAGAAATAGAGAATGAGGCCTTTGCTTAACTTGAGCAAGAGAGTTAAAAGTTAGTTTCTTGTGTAAAGCTGGAGGATATCAAGAAAATAATCTCTCTATTAGCTCAAGTTCTAGCTGAGTATAAAGACCTTTCTGTAAAGTCTTAGGCAGACACACTTGGAATTTAAGTTACTTTCCCTGTGTGATCAGGATTGGTATGTTTAAAATCATAATAAAAATTTTAGACAAAGTTGGAATAGTTCATTAATTTTTTTTGTGCTCATAAGATTATCTGTTTTTTAGCCTTTTAAATATGCAAATATAATTTTAAGCATGTCAAAACTGATAATAATCTTATTTGAAATGGATTTTCCTTATAGCAAAATTTTATATTAAATTTTAAGTAGAAAAATAGAAAATATGAGCTAAACATTAAGTATTATTAACTATGGTTTGTGTAAAAATTGCCCAGAAGTATTATTAAAAAGTGCATGAAGTTTTGCTTTATATCAAATATCAGTCTGCATAAAAAACGCAAAGATATAGTAATTAATAATAGATATTCATGGTACAAAGTACAAATTTGTTTACATTTTCTAGAATGTCCCTGTGATCTTTGTTCAACCCACTGGATTGGATTTGGAAACAGTTTTTATCATCTTTACAATACACCCAAAAGCTGGGCAGACAGCCATGCTGCCTGTGCAGAGCTGAATGCCCACCTTCTAAAGATAGATACCAATGAAGAGCTGGTAAGGCAGACACGTCTGCTTTTGTGTTATACTATATGTTTGGTTGGAAAGCAGTGGGAGGTAGCGCTGTAATTTGGGAAATCTGAAGGTTCTTAGAAGTGTATGATGTTTCCTTACTTTGACTCAGTTTTCTTAGGGAGAAATTAGAGAACCTTCACTATCTGAACGTTTAATGCTAGAAGAAAACCACATTAACAAATGAGACAATGTCTTGAGAAAAATCTAATGAATACTAAGTGAATGTACGCAAGTCCTTGGGAGACCTGCTATCGGTAACCCTTGAGCCAGGAAGAAGTGGATTATAATAGGCCCACAGTTCTAATCTATGATTTTTCCCAGTAGGAAATTCTGTCAATGTTTCAAATGAGAGGATGGGTAGGTCTCAAAATCAATAAAACCGATATGTCCTGGTTATGGGAAGATGGCACCAAAGTAATCGAAAGCCTGTAAGTACAGTGATTTGATAACTGAACTTTTCTGAGTGTATAAGGAAATGTGTGTGTGTGTGTGTGTGTGTGTTACTTGTGTGAGGCAGATGAAGTGAAACCAAGAAAAAAGAAAGCATTATGTTTTTTGAGGAACAGCCTGTGGGCTATAACAGAGAACGATGCCAGCTCTTTCTAAATAACCTCACCATTAGGATCTTCACATTTTTAACTTTACTGGACTCTTAGGAGAAATTTGTGCATAGTTTTAGGCAACTTTATAAACCTATGATCTTCTATCATATCTTTCCATTTGTCAGTGGACTTATAATTCTGCTTAAACAGTATAGGATTAGGTACTGTCTAATATTTTCTGTTAAATTTAATGTTTTATAATTAAAGACGATCAGTCTTCAGGATGTTTTGTTCTTGTTTTGACTAGTTTTTTTTTTTGCTGTTGTTGTTATTTCTTATTTTTTTGTTCTTGCTAATTTTAAGGCTGAGTTAATCTGCATTTGGAACCACACTTGGTTTCTTAATTTTTTTCTTACAGATTAAAATTTCTGAAAATGGAAAACCATAGTTGTGCATATGCAGAAGGAAATTATGTTTTTAGTAATAACTGTTCATCTGAGAAGAGTTATATCTGTGAGTTTAATACATAGGAGCTGTTTTATTAATACATGTTTTTATTGATTCCTAATTAATAAAAATTTACAAAATACTTTGTTTATTTGTTGCTTTTATAAAAGTGTTATAAATTATTATTATTATTATTTTTACTGCTCTCAGAATACTTTAAATTTTGAATTTAAACTGTATTGGGAGTGAGGAAAATTTACCACCCACAAATTTCTTGGGAGTTTTCTTCTCCCTATCACAGTTCATATTAATATTGATTCATTAAGTAAAGTTAGCAAACATCTTTTATGAACTAAATAAAGTATTTTGCAAAATCATAGTGATACAAAGATAAGAAGATTTACTGTATTAGGATTCTGGCATGAAACAAGCATCATTTCAGATGGTTCAAGAGATTTACAGTGGTGAGGACAGGTTTAAGAGGAAAACAAGAAATAAATAAAATTCAAGGAAAGAATGATTAAGAAACTAAAGACTAGCAACAGCGGGAAGCCATTTTCACTGCTTGGAGGTGGAGCATGGAAGCTAGCCAGCAGTGGCTCTGAGCCAGTTTTGCACGTTTCTTCTGAACTCAGCCTTTAGTGACTTCTTGTTGGTAATCTGAAATGGACTAAGGTGGCTTTGCATTATGAGAATATGCAAATGCTCTGGCACTTGCCTTCCTTTTTTGTATGCTGCCCATTGACCGATCCACCGGGTAGACAGCAGAAAAGGGAAGCCTGGGGAGCAGAGCAGAAAGAGACGAAAAAGAGATTGGGTGGGAGGGATCACAAATCAAGAATAACCTACAGGTTTTACTTTTTTATTCCCCCAGGTAGCATGCATTGTTGCCTTTCACACTGATAAACATTGTCTCATGTCTAACAAAGGAAAGGCACAAAGATCCTTCAGCCTACAAGAGTGATGGAGTAAGCTTCCATTTGGAACTTTGTAATACTCCTTATACAAACAGTCCTCCTTACACAAGGGAACTGTGAAAGGTAGGGAGAAAGGAGACGATATGCAGAGTCGCTGTCTGTGTAGCTGTAGCTGATTATGCGGCCAAACTTGATCATTATAACGTCCTTCTTAATTACTTACTCCATGTCTATTTTTGCTATTTGAGTTTGTTAACTGGTAACATGACCCAAAGCTTTATTGCCCCTGTATCCAAAACCCTGTCTCCATAGTATTACAGGTGTTACTCATTGAATATTATCACTGAAGACGTGGATCCTGGAAAGCTCCTGAATGAATCACCAGTGTTCCATGCATAGCTCTCTTAATCCTCAACAACCTAATATTACCATGAAAACTGCTATCAGTAACTCTACCCTCTATAGCAAGTCTCTGCTTCCTTGTCCAGTGGAATGGGGTTCAAAAGGCTAGAGAAAAGCCACAAGATGATCATCTTGTCCATTTGTTTATTGAGAATTTCATTTGCAGTAGATTCACTCTATTGCTAATTGGGGCAGTATGCAAATATCTTCACATTCTTTTCTTACTCTAATTAATTTGTGTCATTCTGCCAAGACTCTGATCAACTTAAAATCCACTCGTCACAGTGAAAAACAGATGGACGGTGTGGAGTATTGACCACTGGGTTGTTCTTGTTTCACCATTTTCTTACAAGGAAAATGCTAAGTGGAATTTTAATACAGCAGCTGTCCATTTGGAGCTAGTATTTTGGGCACACCTCTCTATAAAGTATTTTTTCTATTCTTTCAAGTAAGTCGGTCAATCTTGTGTCTGACAAGTCATTGCATGATCTTTGACACACTGATTATATAATAAAATCCAGAATTTCCATGATATATCATCTACAAGGTCCAAAATACAAGTAGATATTGTTAGATAGGCTTGTTTATACACTAGAAAACATGACTGTACAGGCACAACTCATTTTATTGTGCTTTGCTCTATTGCACTTTGCAGATACTTCATTTTTTGTTTTTTTTTTTTTTTTTCAAATTGAAACTTTGTCACAACATTGCATCGAGCAAGCCTATTGGCACTATTTTTCCAACAGCATTTGCTCACTTCATGTCTCTCTGTCAGTTTTTGGCAATTCTTGCAATATTTTAAACTTTTTCATTTTTATTATATTTGTTATGATGATCTGTGTTCAGTGAGATAAAGAGAGAATTCTAAAGGCAGCAAGAGAAAAACAGAGTCATGTACAAGTTAAACCCCATGAAGCTATCAGCTAATTTCTCTGAATAATAAAACAAGAGCCTACAATATGGTGCCTACAAGAGACCCACATAGTTTGAAAGTGAGGGAATGGAAAAAGAAATGACAAACTGATGACATAAAAATTGAAATGAAAAGAAAGTGGAATAGCAATACTTATATCAGACAAAAAGGACTTTAAAGTGAAAGCCATAAAGAAAGATAAAAAGGACACTACTTATTGATAAAGGATCATTACAAGAAGAGAATATTACACTCATTAACATATATGCATTCAATATAAGAGCACTTAAATACATAAGTAAAGACTAACAGAAAGGGAGACATTGATGGGAATATAACAATAGTAGGAGATTTTCACACCCCACTAATTTCAATGTACAGATCTTCTATACAGAAAATCAATAAGGCAACAAATATCCTAAATGACACAATAGAACAGCTAAACTTAATTTATATTTTTATGACATCACATCCAGCCCCCCCCAGAATATACATTCTTTTCAAGTGCACATGGAACATTCTCTAGGATAGGCCACATACTCAGATGCAAAACAAGCCTCAACAAATTTTAGAGGATAGAAATTATTTCAGGCATCTTTTCTGTCCACAATGGGAATAAAACTAGAAATCAACCACAGAAAAACAAATGAGAAAACTAATGATTCCATGGAGACTAAACAACATGCTACTTAAAAAAAAAAAAATGGATCAATGACAATATCAAAGATGGAATTAAAAAACACCTTGAGACAAACGGCAATGAAAACACAGCCACGTAAAATCTATGGGATGCAGCAAAAGCAGTAACAGGAGGGAAATTCATATCACTACAGATCTTCCTCAAAAAACAAGAACAATCTCAAATAAACAGCCCAGTCTATCACTTAAAAACTTAAAAAAGAAACCGAACAAAACCTGAAGTCAACAGAAGGGAAGAAATAATAAACATCAAGGAGAAAATAAATAAAACAAATTAAAAAATGAAAAAAATCAATCAACCAAGAGTTGTGTTTTTGAAAGAGTAAACAAAATTGGCAAACCTCTGGCCAGGCTCACCAAGAAGAAAAGAGAGAGGGCACAAATAAACTCAGAAATGAAAGAGGAGAAATTACAACTGATACTACAAAAATACAAAAAACCATAAAAGAATACTATAACACAACTAACAAATTGGACAACCTAGAAGAAACGGAGAAGTTTTAGAAAAAAACAGTCCACCAAAACTGAATCAAGAAGAAATAGATAATTTGAACAGACCAATCACTAGAAGTGAAATCGAATCTGTAATAAACTCCCTGCAAACAAAAGTCCAGGACTGGATGCATTTACTGGGGAATTCTACCAAACATACAAAGAGCTTATACCAATCCTCAGACTCTTCCAAAAAAATTAAAGAGGAGGAAACACCCTCAGACTCATTCTGTGAAGCCACCATCACCCTGATACCAAAACCAGGCTAAGACACTCCCCAAAAAGAAAGTTACAGGCCAGTATCTTTGACGAATATAAATGCAAAAATTCTCAACAAAATGTTAGTAAGCCAAATCCAACACACAAATAAAGGTCATACACTACAATCAGCTCAGATTCATCCCAGGGACACAAGGATGGTTAAACATACACAAATCAATCAATGTGAGACACGACATCAACAAAAGAAAGGCCAAAAACCAAATGATCATCTCAACAGATGCAGAAAAAGCATCAGATAAAATTCAACGTCCATTTACATAAAAACTCTCACCAAAGTGAGTGTAGAGAGAACATGTTTCAACATAATAAAAACTATTTATGACACATCCACAGCCAGCATAATACTTGATGGTGAAAAGTGGAAAGCCTTCCACTAAAATCTGTAATGCCCACCCTCACCAATTCTATTCAGCATAGTATTGTAAGTCTTAGTCATAGAAATCAAACAAGAAAAAGAAATAAAAAGGATCCAGATTGGAAGGAAAGAGGTAAAACTGTCATTATATACAGATGACATAATACTATATCTAAAGACTGCATAAAAACTACTAGAGCTGATAAATGAAATGGCAAGGTAGCAGATACAAGATTAACATACAGAAATCTGTTGCATTTCTTTTCACTAACAAATGGTTCATCACGTTGATTAATTTGCATATGTTGAGCCCTCCTTGTGTCACATATTTCATGTGACATTTTATTTTATTTTATTTTATTTTATTTTATTTACATTTTTATTGATTCATAATCATTTTACAGTGTTGTGTCAAATTCCAGTGTTCAGTACAATTTTTCAGTCATACATGGACATATACACACTCATTGTCATCATGTGACATTTTAATTAGTATTGTGAACATGTTCTCAAATTTGTCAATATTCTTTGGAAAAAAGTGGGAAAAAATAAACAACCATAGAAGAAAATTAGGTAGAGAATGAACAATTTACAGAGCAGAAAATAAAAGGGGCCAACTCACACACACATACAATTTTATCTGCTCTGTAATCAAAAGAACTACAAGTATTCAAAATATTTTGTTTATTTTGGTTCTCTTTCTTTTCTTCTTGGTAAGCCTGGCCAGAGGTTTTTGATTTTGTTTATGGTTTCAAACAGCCAGTTCTTTGTTTCATTGATCTGCTATTTTTCATCTCTATTTTGTTTATTTCCCTTCTGATCTTTATTATTTCCTTCCTTCTGCTGACTTTGGGTCTTGTTTGTTTTTCTTCTAATTCTTTTAGGCAGTTTAGCTTGTTTACTTGAGATTTTTCCCTTCTTTTTGAGAAAGGCTTGTATCACTAAGAACTTCCCTCTCAGAACTGCTTTTACTGTGTCCCATAGATTTTATAAGGTTGTCTTTTCATTGTCATTTGTCTTGAGGTATTTTCTGATTTCCTCTTTGATTTCATTGTTGACCCATTGATTTTTTAGTAGCATGTTGTTGAGTCTCCATGTGAACTTTTTTCTCATTTTTCTTTCTGTGGTTGATTTCTAGTTACATACTGTTTTGGTCAGAAAAGATGCTTGAAATAATTTTTATCCTCTTAAATTTGAGGCTTGTTTTGTGTCCTAGTATGTGGTCTATCCTAGAGAATGTTCCTTATGTGCTTTTAAAAAATGTATATTCTATGCACGTAGAATGTAGTGTCCTGTAGATATCCGTTGAGTCCAACGAGTCTATCATACCATTATGGTATCTGTTATCTTATTGATTTTCTGTCTGGAAGATCTGTCCATTGATGTCAGTGAGGTGTTGAAGTCTTCTATTATTATTGTATCCCTGTTAATTTCTCCCTTTATGCCTATTAGTATTGTTTTATATATTTAGGTAATCCTGTATTGGGTACATATAATTTAACAAGTGTATATTCTCTTCTTGTATTGAGCCCTTTATCATTATATAGTATCCTTCTTTGTCTTTCTTTATGGACTTTGTTTTAAAGTCTATTTTGTCTCATATGAGTATTGTTACCCCTGCTTTCTTGTCATTCCCATTTGTATGAAATATCTTTCTCTGTCTCCTCACTTTAAATCTATGTCTTTGACCCTAAAGTGGGGCTGTTGCAGGCAGCATATTGTACATTCTTGTTTATCCAATCTGCCACTCTGTGTCTTTTGATCAGAGCATTTAGTCCATTGAGATTTAAAGTAATTATTGATAAGTATATAATCATTGACATTTTAAACCTTGTTTTCTAGTTGATTTTGTTGTTCTTCTTTGCTATTTTCTTCTTCTTGTTTTTATTTTTCCTTTGTGGTTTGATGGTTTTTTTTGTTGTATTATGCTTGAGTTTCTTTCTTTTTGATTTTTGTGAATCTGTGACATGTTTGGATTTGTGGTTACCCTAGTTTTCAAGTATGTTAACCCGTAACGATATCTACTTATGATAATCATATAAATTCAAACACAGTCTAAAAGACCTACATTTTTTACTCCCCTCCCCCAAATTTTATGATTTTACACCCTATTTTACACCTTCTTGTTTATGCATTTGCTGTTAATTGTAGTTAAAATCACTTTTATAAAAAATTTTTTATTGTTTTTCAATCTATATACTGGCTTATTTGATTGATCTTCTATTTTTCATATATTTGCCTTTCCTATTTGTTTTACCATCTCCTAAAGATTTTTGCTTCTTCTCTATTTTCAAGAAAAGAAAATTCTTTCTTCTCCTTTGGGAACCTCTATTATGTGTAAGTTGGCGTGTTTTGTATTATCCCATATGTTGCTCATATGTTTTTTTATTAGTCTTTCTGTCTGCTGTTCTGATTAAGTAATTTTCATTATTCTATCCTCCAGATCATTTATTTGTTCTTCTGCATTATTTAGTCTGCTATTCATTGCCTTTAGCTAGGTTTTTATATTGGCAATTGAGTTGTCTAATTTTGGTTGGTCCTCTTTATAGTTCCTACTTCCTCATTTCAGTGAACTGCATTTCCATTGACAGTTTTTTCTTTTTATGAATTGACATTTTATTTACATTTTGAAAAAATAGTTTCCAAAATTTTAAAATCAAAAGGCCCCACAAACCAGAAGATCTGGATACATATGTTGATTTGCTCACTTCTTTCCCTGGAACCCTAGGACAGGGGCAGCAAAACAACAAAGGCTATGGTGTGCAGAGATACCAGGAACTCTGGGTCACATAAGCCACATCCTAGGACTATCAGACCTTCTTTCTCTTAGTCCAGGGTGATGGCCATGAGATGCATATGCCCAGAAAGGCTACGAGAATTCAGAAAACCTGTGGATTATTTGCTGGCAATGACCCAGGCCACAGGTAACAGGTTTGCAATTCCTGAGAAATTCTGCATTCCTCACCCTGTAAAACCATGGTACCTGAACATTTGTGGATGCCTCTTTAGAACCAGCTCAAACTCTTCTTTTTATGAGACTCCCCATTCAACATCACTTCACTCAGTGTTTCTGTGCCAACTTACTCTTTCCAACAGGCCCCTGACAACTAGACATAATTGGAAGATGTACTCATGAATGATATAGTGAGTAGTTATTAATATTTCAACCTTTGTCATGGTGATATAGTTCAATATTGTTTATGCTTTTTCTTTTCAAGAGATATCATTTTTATTAGAAGAAATCTGCAGATTAAATTATTTCTTTGAAAAGAATAAAACTGAATGTAAGAAGCAGGGCAGACAAATAGAGATGGTATTTTGAAAATGGTGGACTTTGTGCCAGGTACAGTATGGTTGGGAATATATTAATTCCTAAGAATAATTAGTGACAAATATTCTTAAATACCTGTTTAAAAGGAATATAACTTTTAGAACTTTTTCCATGACAATAGAAATGAAATAATATGGATATAAGAAAAAGATGCATGAAATGCCAAGATTTAGCAACCTAGTTTTAAAAGTGAAATGAGATATTCTAAATCTGCTTTGTTTGTGATTGAGATGGAAACAAGTTAACTGCCTGAGTGGTTAAATCTCTGTCTCTCCATATCTTGTAGAATATGAAAACAATTTCTCAGAGGCATTTGAGAATGGAAAATCTAAATGACATACTTAGTGGTCCATTTGTCCTTTCAGTTGGAGCCCAGAGTCTCCTATATTCTGGAGGTGTGTGATGAGATAAACTGACTTTAAAATAGCCTAGGTGTTAGAATTTCCTGTTCAAACCTTAAATGACACATTGATGAGAAATCTACTTTTTCCACTCTTGCTTCACTCTGAGCCGTCACAGGGCAGTCTGTGAAGGTCACAGACATTGCTTATTCTTGTCCTAGATTTATGTTTTTAAATTTCTCCTTTTATTATCCAGCTATAGCAGACCTCTTTTATGAAAGTAACCTGAACTCCCCGCTAAAGGATGCACGACTTTCTGGCCAACAGAAGGTATGTGTCCCTCTTTTCCTGTCTCTCTACTAGCCCACCTCACTTGGTGGGAAATAACAATTATTAGGTGTGATGCAACTGAGGAACAATTATTATACAACAAAATCAAAGTATAACATTGGTGTTTTTATTTGAATAATTCAGGTCATAAAGCAACCATAAAATATGAAATATGTTGGAAGATTTATTAAAGTATTCAAATTATTGTCTATAGAAAGTCAAGTGCATCTGCACATGCATATTTGGGTTTGTAAATCAATATAATTTTAAGTGAAACCCACAAACATCATGACAAGGAACAGTTTGGGATTTTATAATCAGTAGAATGTGGGGTTTTTGTGTAATAATGTGTTAATTTATGTTTTGTTCAATCTTTATAAATAGATTCTTAGAAAGGAGTTCATTGCATAGTGTAGGCCAAATGTAATTCTTCACACATACACTTAGATTGAGTAAGAGCAGCTTGATTTTTAATAAAAATCAGGATGAGGTAGCTTTCTAAATGCTAATTTAGATTTAATTATAAATAATCAAAGGATTAAAAAAAATTGCAAAAAAATGTACCATACTAATTAAAGACACTCCTGCTTAATAAGTTATTTCACAGAGTCTAACCGATATAAGATAGTAACATGGAAGTTGTGAATAAAATAATAATAAAACTAATATTTATTGAGAACTTGTAAGTGTGAGGTTGAATGCTCAGTGTTACATGCATTATACTTACATAATATTACTTCCATTTTAGTAGTAAAATAGATTACTAGATACTAAATAATTTTTTCAAAGGTCACAATTGTGTAAGTTTCAAAGCTGGAATTAATTTCCAGATATTTCTGACTACTGAGCCATTGACTGAATTATTTAATTATGTTCTCTGGATTTTTACAAGTAATTTTTAAATAAGTAATTACCATCACTTATACAATTAAAATGACCTTTATGAACTTTGACATCCGCAGGATCTTTCTGGAAGTTTGAAACAACAGTGTTCTTCCACAAATGACCTATACTTGTTTATCACTTTATGGTTCTCATCTTAGTCACTGAATCGATTACTTTTTTAAAATAAGTGTTTTTAATCTTTTTCTGTTGTTTTATTTTCAATATTGTTAGGCTATATATAAGTTTAGTGTGTCATGTAACATTTTCCAATATATATAATATTTCTTTAATTTTTAATGTTTTCTCAGAACTCCTCAATCATTGAAAATAAAAGACAATTTGGTAACCCCTTTAATAAGTAAATGTAAGTCACCAAATAGGTAATTTAGTGCAGGAAATTGCTATATATGCCAACATTACAATTTCCCTACCTTTAGAGTACTCAGTCTTTAACCATTACTGGATTTCAAAATTTTCATAGATATATTGAGTCTCTTTTTTTCTAATACAGCATTTTAATTTTTAAGACAGGCTTTCTAATGGCGTTAAAATATTTCTGTGAAATCTGACTCTAAATTAATGAGGGCATTATTATTCACTAACTCATTTATTCCTCCCTAATTTATTGCTGTTCATTATTCCAACCAATAATATGTTGTCAAATGCAAAATTAAAAAGAAAAAGTATTCTACTATGAGACATTTGTTTAAAGCTCTAAGGGATTTAGAACCAGACCTTAAGATTCTTCAACTGCAAAGTGAGGACTGATCCTCTTCACCCCACCCATTTTACCGTGCTAGGCACCTCCTCCAACATAAACCATTTAAGGTAAGTACACTTGTCTTAGAGCGCAGTTCTTGACATCACTCAGATGCAAAGATGAATAACCAAGGAGTAACCTATGCAGAACTGAATGTAGCCAAATCCTCAAAGAGGCAGCAAATAAAACATACAGGCACTAAAAGTGCCATTTCAATAACCGAGCAGGAAATAATCTACGCAGAACTAAACCTTCAGAATGCTTCTCAGAATCTCCGAGGGAATGAAAAGAACTACCACCGCAAAGGTAAAACATTTCATAGTGGCACAATGGAACTGTTCTGGGATATGCAGGTGGGGTGCAGAGGTGTGGAGAAAGAGTGGGGGATAAATTCACATATTTTCTGTTTTGAGGAACAGAACTTGAAGTCGGATAATGTATTCTACTGTGAAATGGGAGGACTGATTTTGTTCTGACATTATAGTAATTTGTAGTCTTTGATCAACAACTCATATAGGGTTATATTTGCTGGGAATGCAATGGCAGATAGGGGTTTGGGGTCCCAGTTTATATATATGACTCCTTGTGCATGTGGGTTCTCTTGTAAGTAAACTTTCTAAACAACTGTCTCCATCACTCCTTTCTCGGTGTTTCCATTTCTCTCCCTGCAGATTTCCCATCATTTCCAGAGAAGGTCATTTCTGGAATCCTTGGAAGCATCTGCCTTGTCTTGATGGTCACGGTGGTAACAATGATAGTTGTTACTCCTTGTGAGTGAGATTTTGAAAAATTGTAAGGGCACTTTTCACTTTAATGACCATCAGTGCCTCTAAATACTTCATAATATCATGAAATAGACCTCTCATTAAAATGTATGCATTTAGGTTAAATGTGGAATGATTATTCTGAATTTGTCAAAAGTATACAACACAGAATAATTATTATAAAGAGTACATACACATATATTCTGATTTCATAACTTAAAGACATGCTTTAGGAGAGCGAAAGACCTTACTGAGAAATACAGATTAATTCTTGAGATTGGTTAAAGCAAATACTGAAAGAGATGATGAAGTCTGTTATTTAGGCTTTTGAAATATTTTTTTCCAGCAAATCTTCATTGCTTAATTAATTTTCCTTAGTAAAATCAACTTTATTCCAAGTTTGTCTAATCCTAAACAATAAACCAAATTTCAAGCTAAGAAACTAAAATTATTGTAATTTATTTAGATCAGTATTAATTTGTATCATAATTAATTTTGTAGCTACTGTAACACCAGAGCAGAATAACTCCTCTCCAATAACAAGGCTCCGGAAAGGTACATAATGATTTTCAAAGTTCTGATATAAGTACAGTTTCTATTTTGTCTCTATCTTAGGCTGGTGAAAACAAGTGTACATTTTGGGGGAGAACATAAATTATAAAATCAGGCAACAAATATTCATAAATAATGATTAAAGGAGAGTTGTTTCTCCCTATGTAACAGTATGATCACAATACTATTGTTGCCAATTGGCTCAATTTCTTCCTGCTGTAAGACACAAATAATTGTGCTTTTCTAAAAAAATGGTTGTACTTCTTGATTTTTTCAGGACGTCTAAAAAACGGGTATTTTTTTAAATGGATATTTTTGTGTTTTCTTTATATGGAGACATAAATTAGGGGATGAGAGACTGACTCTTTGTGAGTGTGTGTATGAGTGAGGTCTGTTTTATACGTACCAGCCTCGAGGGTGCATAGCTATGTTATATACATATATGTTTATACCTATGCAAAATGTAAATTAGGTTTTAATTTTTAAAAATTTAAATTGTTTTGAATAATAATTCATAATCTTTATTCAGAATGTTACTGTGGTCGTTGTCCAAAAGAAGGATTTACATATTCCAACAATTGCTATTACATTAGTACTGAAAAAAAACCATGGAAAGAAAGTTTGATGGCCTGTGCGTCTAAGAACTCTACCCTGCTTTATATAGATAATGAGGAAGAAATGGTAAGATATTAAATGTTTCAAACACTTTATTTGAGGCTTGATTCAGTCAGTATCATATTGTCAGTATTCATTTACGTTTTTGTACGTATTTGTAGTTTTTTAAAGTCTGTTAATATTCCATTGTTTGACTTTATAATATTTGAATTCTGTGTTTACAACTTTAATGCACATTTAATAATTTCCATTTCTTGCTTTTCATAGGAAATCTTATGCCTCAATAAATGCCTTTTTTCCCTAAAATAAACTTTGGTATTGAATTTTACCATACATCAAGGAAAGTAAACATACGATTGTCTAGACTGATCACAAAATGAATAGAACCATGTAATACACATCAGATCATGGAAAAGAAGTTTCCTGTCCCCAGCACCCAGCATCTGTGTGTTCTCTAGTCACTTCTCCTCCCTCCTTTTTAACCGCTGTCCTGACGTTTAGTATTACAGAATCTCTGCTTGTTTGTGAATTTCATACACATGGAATCACACAGTATGCATTTTTGTTCCTGTCTCTTCTCACACACATACTTTATTTTTGCAGTTCCTCCGTATTATTGCATGTATGTGTAGTTTGTTAATTTCCACTGCTCATTATGTAAACATAACGTTTTAAAAGCCGTTCAATCCAGTGTCTCTGGTTGGGGATGGAGCCTCATGCCCTCTGGGATAAAGAGGCTTCGCGGGCTCAGCTCTTTCAGTCACGGGATCCCCTTTGCTGGTCCCGTCTCCACCCCCACGCCCAGCTCTGGTGTCTCTGGTGGGAGCAGGAGAAGCACTTCCTCTGGCTGCTTGTTAGCAGGTGTCCTGATGGGCCACCTGGTCAGGCTCGCCTGCTGTTGCTGGACAGGGTTTCCCTCAGCACAGAGGAGGAAGGGTCACCTCTGCCTCCCCCGGCAGCTGGGGGAGGGGGGTGTTGGGAAGCTGTTAGTCTAGGTCACTTTCTTCGGTTGGGTGGGGATTATAAAACGCCCCTAATCGTTGTTCCCTCATTCTGGGTTCCCAAATCATTTCACCTTCTCTTTCCCCCTTTCAGAATTCCCCTTCACTTGTGTCCTTCATTAGTTCCAATGTTTACAGTTGTACTTAGCAGGGAGTAGCAGAGAGAAATGAGTCGCTGACCTCTTGTTTGGAACACTGTATTCCACCGGTACAGAAACAGGTCAATTTGGGGTTTATCAAGTCACAGAATATGGTGTGGGACCCAGAAAATCAAATCTTTGGCTTTCATGTCACTAATTATCTTCAATTTCAATCCCTTAAAATTTCCTTCTAAAACCCAAACTCTGAGAACCATAGTAGAAAAATTTAATGATCTGATCACAGTATCCAAAGAATTGTCAGTCACAGTATCTAAAAATTTATTTAAAGCTTTGCTATATTAGTTTTGTCAACATGGGTAACGAGTAAGTTATATGAGTCAGCATTTTCCTTATTAACATAAGAAAAACAATGAAACTACTAAGCATAAATGTTTGAGTTAACTTTAAATCAAAAGTAAAGAGACTGGTTAATATTTTTGGTGATATATTAAATCTTTCAACTTTAATATATCTTTAGTATTAGACTAGAATCTAACACTCTCATTTTATTCAGAAAACTAAGGATCCTATGAAAGAATATACTACTTGCATTTTAAAAAACAATAAAAGCTTTTATAATAATTATGTGACAATTCTTTATTTTGGGATAGAAATTTCTGAAATCTCTATCAATTATGTCATGGATTGGAGTCTTTCGTAGAGGCCGTGATCATCCATGGATGTGGACAAATGGTTCAACTTACAAACTAAAGTAAGTTGTTAAAAATAATGCTATCTCATGGAGGAAAAATATTAAAAAGGAAAATGTGAAGAATAATATTTAAACATTTGTTTTAGTTTCATTGTAGAAAGAAGAAAGATGTTGAAAGTTAATGAAATGTTGATACAAACGTTAAAGAATGGACTACCATAAACTCTCACTAAAACTGTATAGAAAACATCATTACCTATTTTCAAAATATTTTTTATTATAATTATGTGAAAAATATTATTGTTTCATGGATTGCCCTCATATGATATAACAGAATTATGCATTTTTATCCATTACAGGATAACAGACTCATCACCTGATGAACGTAACTGTGCTATGCTAAACCCAAGTGGCGTTAGATCAGACAGCTGTGAATTTCTACATATATATAACTGTAAGCATAAGCTGGAGAATTAACACATGTGAGTTACGACTTTGCTGGGTAACTGTTATCTTTCATGAAATGGAAATAATATTATGTTTGCATAAATTTTAAAAGGAGTTACATGATTTTTTCTCATAATGAAACACTGTTCAAAAAGTATTGAAATATTATATACACTCCAAAAAGTACAGCTATCATTACTTTTATGTTTGGCTTTTTTTGCTCAACAATATGTTTATGGCATTCAACCTTTCTAAAAGATCATTTGTTCTATGAGCTCATTTGCATGAAATATGAAAAACAGGCAAACATGGAGATAGAAAGTAGATTAGTGGTTACCAAGGCTAAAGGGAGGTGAGAAAAGGAAATGACTATTAATGGGTGAAGTGTTTCTTTTTGTGGTTGACGAATACTTTCTAGATTTTGATAGTGGTGATTGTTGTAAACTGTAAATATATTTAAAATCATTGATTTATACACTTTAAATGGATGGATTTTATGCTATGTAAATTACACCTCAATAAAGCTGTTTATAAAAAAAGCTCCTGGAATTACGTTTGGGACAGCATTTACTTTTTAAAGTAATTTGTAAAGATGGTCATCTTTATCATATTGACTCTTCTAATCAGTAGTATACTTTATCCTTCCATGAATTAAGTTTGCTTTAATTTCTCTCTATTGTGTTTTGTATTTTTCAATATTAAAGTCTTATAGAAATATGGGTATTTCATAGTCATGCTTTTGTAAATAGCATCTTTTAAAAAAGTTTTAGTAATTTTTGCTGCTGTGAACAGAAATACAGTTGAGGTTTCAAGTTTCAGCTTATTTCTAATGGCTTCTCTGATTTTATGTATTAATTCTGTCGTTTCAAATACGTATTCTTCTGGATTTTTTAATATAAATATCTACTGCATCTATAAATCATTACACATTATGTCTTCTCTCCTGATGCAATTGCTTTCTTTTTTGACTTATTTTTACAGATTAGGGTTTTATTTCCAACATTGAATAGAAGGTACAGTAAAGGTTCTATGTGTATCCTTTCCTATTTCAGGGGAAAATATTTCAGTATTTCATCCTTATGTATGAGGTTTGTTTTAAGGTTTTTTTCGTCATAACTTTCTCATATGAATGCAATTCTATAGTATTCATATTTTTCTAATAAACTTTATAGCCGGTCAATGATGTTACGTTTTTATTATTTTTCTTTCAATGGGATGAGAAATGTTTTAAATAATGTTTACGAAGTAACTGTTTCTTTCAAATGTAAACCAATCTTGCATTTATGAAATAAATCCACAATAATCATTCTGTATTTTCCTTGTATTAAAAATCGGTGCATATTTCATATTTCAATTAAGATGTTTTCCTTCATCCATGTTTACAAAGAGATTAGACTGAGTTCATTAATATTATGTGACCTGACAGTTTTTGTTATCAAGGCTCTATTGGGAAGCATTCACCTTTTCCTTCTACCTGGAGAATCTGTGTACAAGTCCTGCTGTATTTTAAAATGTTATTATTTACTGCTGATGCCATTAAGAGCTTCTGGAACTTTTTTTTGGAGGGAGGTTTATACAATGGATCCCAGTATCTTTAACACATGTTAGGTTTATGCAGATTTCTAGTTGTACTACATTTGGTAGTCTGTATTTCCTAGGGATTCTCTGTTTCATGTAGGTATTAAAATATATTCATGTGGCTTTATTCTCTGTTTAACATCTGTGAAAACCATAATGGTATTGTCATGTTTATTATAGATAGAAAAGATTTGTGTCTTCTCAGTTTTTTCTTCAGCCATCATTTATCAATTTTATTAAGTCTTTCAAATGAAAATACATTTGGCCTTGGTCCTCTCTACTGTCATTTTGTTCTTTGTCATCATCTTGTACTGTTTTTCATTTTCTTCCTTCTACTTCATCCAGATCATTTTGATTTAATTTCACGTCAACTGCTTTTTCATTTTTAGTGTCTTATGATGCATACTCAGACTTCTTCTTTCTTTCATTCTTCTTTTTCTTTGTAATATATGCATTTAAGGCAATTAATCTTTCACTAGACAGATTTTTGCTATTCTATTTTCCTTTTAATTCACATAAAAATTGTGAACTTTCATTGTGATTATTTTCTTGGCCCATATATTATTTAGAAATTTATTACTGAATTTAAAACCAGATAAAGATCTTCAAATTTGGTGTTATTGACCTCTATTTGAGATAAAGTATAGTTAGAGAATTTCTGTGAAGCTGAAAATGTTCTAAATCTCTGTTGAATATGTCTAGTGTGAATGAAGAACCAATCTTCATTTTTTATTTCTCTGTAATTAATTACAATTTAAATTTGAATATCCACATTTTAAGTGCTCATGTGCCAAACTTGGCTGGAAGTGAACCACAGTTCAGTGATGCCACAGTTCAATGTATTTTATATTAATATAATTGACCATATGAGTATATAGAGTATTTTTGGAAATTTTGCCTGTGCACCTAAAGATATAATGTGTATTCTATACAAGTATGTGTGGGTGTGTGAGTGTATGTGTGGGTATGTGTTGGAGGTGGGTATGTATATATTGATTAATTGCCTAGTTTAAATCTTTCTATAGCTTACTTCCATATCTGCTTGCTTGATAAGCAGTGAGGGAGATTTAAGTCTCCATTTATGATTATTTACTTATGCACTTTTCTCAAACCCATGTTGAAATTATTAAGTACATATACATTAAAAAAAAAAACATTGCTAGTGGTTTGGGTACTCAGTATATCGCTGTGAAACATGCTTATCACTTCTGTTGTGGTCGTTGCCTTACACAGTGATGGTGCCTAACTGTAACAGTGCTCCGGATTTGGGTTGCATAGTATCTTTTTTCATCTTTTTACTTTCCTCTTTATGCTTTTGTTTAAAAAGTGTCTCATCAAAACAGTAACTATTAATATAACTGTTTTATGTACATAACTTATTAACTAAAATATTTAAAAGCAAAACGTTCTTAGAATTTAAATGGAAAGTTATTCCATATATATTTAACATAATTTTAAAATAATTATATGCTTTATATATTTCATTTATATGTAAGTATATATATTTAATCTTAAAGTATAATATAACTATCATTAATTGGAATGAATACTACCATTTCTTTGAATTTAAGGTTTTCCTTGTTTCTTGTCCTTCACAATAAATATTTTTAACTTTTCCTTTATAAGAAGTTGTTCACTAAGTATGCTTTAAATAGTCTTATTAGTGCCCTACATTTTCAGCATAACTTAGACTCAATAAAGTCTAATAAGTTAGTACTTCCATCCCCTTCTCAAACAGTGAAAAGACTTAATGACTCTCTACTTTTTATTCACTGCTTATGTCATATTTGCTCCCTTGAATTCAAATACAAATATATGTATTTAAAATTTGAAACGTTATCATTCGTAACTACCCCTCAATATCTATTTGGGTATATCCGCATAATTTCTTTTCTTCAACTCTTCTTTCCTTTCTGCACATCCAAGTTTTCACCTAGAATGAGGGTTTCCTCTTTGGAAGATCCTTAAATATTTCCTTTAGTTAGAGTCAGTTGGTAATTAATTTTCTCCTTTTAAAAAGATTCCTTGAAAATGAAATCTTTCTACCATCATATTAAAGGGAGCTTTTCCCTTGTTACTGATTTCCAATGTATCTCTCTCTCTCTTACGTCACCGGATATTGTCATTATTAGACATACTCACAAATACATATATTCATACCATAAATAGTAAATTCAAACTGCTCATTATTTTGAGCTTTCGTTGCTTTGAATCATCCGAACATAGATTTTATTCAAGTTAAATGCCAGAAGGGTGAACCCATACTTTTGCATGTAACAAAGGACATGATATGTATGTCTTTATTTAGTTGAAAACAGCAAAGTGTATGACCATAGAAATAGTACATATAAGTACCTCAAGTTTAAAAAGGCAACATTAGTGAATTTTACTATATTTGGCATCCCTAGTGAACGCTTCACCTGCTCTAATTGTATTATATGAGCAATAGAGGAGAGTAGATTATTTATTTAATCTATGAAAATATAATAAAATATAATTAATAGGAATAACCACATAGCTGGCCATTAGCTATTGTTATAGAAAGTTCAGATATTAACCTATATTACAGGACATAACTATGAATTTAAATTCCATTTTTCTAGATTTTAGAAAACTAAAAACTAAGAGTTTGTCTAAATTCAATGTCTTAGATTCCATTACACTGAGATTACACTGAAAGTGAATATTCTTAGGTACAACAGATAAACATTCCCCCTTTTCTTGATACAGATGAGGACTGCTGAAAAAAATGTCAATTTGAGGCAAATTTGATAATTTATTTACTGTTTTATGTCTTTTGATATTCATGTGTTATTTAACTTGTTTTAAAAGTCTAATTTTTCTGCCCTCCCCATTTTTTTGTGAAGTGCAATTTTTAAAAATTACCATTGTTTTCCCGCTACATAAACTTGGGCCGTGTTCTTTACAACAAATATTCCTATTAAAATACAGACAGCAAGTTATGATTGGAGGATCATCAATGAATAATATAACTAGTAGATACTCAGTATTTCAATCTCTGCCCTGGTGATATAGTTTGATATTAGTTAATGTTTTATCCTTCCCAGAGATATTTATTTTTATCAGGGGAACTCTAAATAACTTCTTTATGAATAAGAAAATTAAATGCAGGTATTTTAAGAACTAGGGCAGAGAAAGTGAGAAGTATGTTTGGTCATTGATGTCTTTATGGCAGTTACAATAAAGTTAAAAATGTAGCAAGTCTTCAGAATTAGTGACAAGTATCCTTAAATACTTATTGTTAATGGAATTATGTCTTAATTTTCCCCAATTTTTTCCTTTATAACAGAAATGACATAATGAGAATATAAGGAAAAGAAATATGTAAAGTGAAAATTTAGCAATCTTGTCTAAAAGTAGAACTTAAACATTGAAGATACTCTTCACAAGCCTTAAGCTTCAGCATTTGTGGTTGAGATGGAAGTAGGTTAACAGCACGGTGGTCAAGTCTTTTGTCCCTCGGTGTCTTTTATCTATGGAAACAATTTTTCAGAGGCACTTGCCAAAGGACAAACTAAATGATACAGTACAAGCCGAAAGTCTCCTATGTTCTGGAGACATGTGATGAGGTAGACTGTCTTCAAAACACCGCAGTGTAAGAATTTCCTGTTGCAGTGACACAGTGATGAGAAATCTACTTGTTTCCACTTTTGCCTCCCTCTGGGCCTTTACAGGGCAGTCTGTGAAGACCACAGAGATTGTTTGTTTACAAGGGTAACCTGGTCTCCCCCTTGACGATGCAGGACTCCAGCCTACGGAAGGTATGTGCTGTTTCTCTCCTTTCTATTCACATGTCTCCTTTAGTGGGAAATAACAAATGCTAGATGTGGTACAGCTTAGGGACAATGATCTACAATCAAATCAAAGAGACACTGGTGTCTTTATTTGAATAATTCAATGTAAAAAGTAACAATAAAATATGAAATACATTGGAGGGTTTCTGAAAATATTCAAATTCTTGCCTGGGGAGATTATTCAGGTGCATACACACATACCGTAACTGGGTTTGTAAATCAATGCCATTTAACGTGAAGTCTCATAAGCATAATGACAAGGAACAGTTAATTTTGGATTTTGTAATCAATATAGATATAATTATATATATTGTTAAATATTTAGCCCAGTCTTTAAAAATAGATTCTTAAAATGGATTCATCAAATTGTGAAGGGCAAATGTAATTCTTCATTCACCTAGATTAAATAAAAGCAGTTGATTTTTAATAAAAATCAGGATGTGGTAGCTTCTGTAAAATGCTCATTTAAATTGAGTTGTAAAAATCAAATGCTTTTGAAAAGCTTGAACAAAAGATTGCAAAAAAAACCCCACACAGATACAGACTCCTAAAAAATTATGTTTTTGTCCAACTGATATGAATCAGAAATAATAACACAGCAATTATATTAAAATAATAAAATAAGATGGTAAATTTAATATTATATTTTACATGTTTTATATCACATATTTTTATTCTCATTCCAAATTAGTAATCGAGGTTGCTAGACACTAAGTAACTTTTTAAAGATGACGCATTATAAATTTCAAAGCCAGAATTAACCTAGATCTCACTGACTGCAGACCCCATAGACTGAATTATCTGATTTATTACAGTTGCTTACACGACTAAAGCTACCCTCATGGACTTTGGCAGCCATAGGATCTTTCTAGAAGTTTGCACCAACATTGTTCTTTTATAAATGTTTGACATTGTTAGTTATTATTTTATGGTTTCCTATCTAAGCCATTATTAATTGACAATTACTTGTGTAAAATAAGAATTTTAAAATTGTTTTTTATATTGTTTGGTTTTTATTAATTGTTAAGTTTGGATAGTTTAATGTGTCATGTAATATTTTAACATATAAAATAGTTTTTTAAAATTTTAATGATGTCTCAGAACTCCAGAATAATTCAAATAAAATGAAAAATCATTTGATAGCACCTTCTTCTCTTTTAATAAATGAATGTAAGTCACTAATTAAAGCAATTTAGTACAAGAAATCACTATGTATGCCAAATCTACTCTTCCCTCATCTTTAGAACACTCAGTCTTTAACTATTAATGAATTTTAAAGTTGTCATAAAAATTGATACATCTTTTTTTTTCCAGCATGACATTTTCATTTTTTTTTAACATCTTTATTATGGTTGGTTCCTGTACAGTAAACTACACATATTTCAAGTGTACAGTTTGTTGAATTTTGATAGATGAATTTTGATAGATGTTTGATGAATTTTCATTTTAACACAGTTATTTTAACAGTTTTAAAGTGTTTCTGTGCAATTTGAGTTTAAATTAATATGGCTATCACTATTCGTGAAATTTATTCCTCACTAATTTATTAATTTTCATTGTTCCAACTGATAAGTTTGTATCAAACACAATATTATTTTAAAAACTACTTACCCTGTCATGAAACACATTTGAAGTTTAAGGAAATTAAAACCAGACTTTTACATTGTTCAACTGCAAAATGAATGCTATTACTTACCTCACACAGCACCCAGTTTGACTACACTAGGGTTCTTGTGATTCTATACATCATTTATTAACCACTTAAATACAGTTTTCATAGAACACCGTCCTTGACATCACACAGCTGCAGAGATGGATAACCAAAGAGAAAACGACTCAGCACCGAATCTGGTGAAGGAATTAAGGAGACAGCGAATGAAAGGTGAAAGCACGAAAATTTCCAGTTCATAGCTGAACAGGAGAAAACCTACATGGAATTAAACTTCCAAAATGCTTCCCAGGATCCTCAAGGGAATGACAGTAACTGCCACCATAAATGTAAAGCATTTAACGGCTCATATACTTTTTATTTGCGAGGATCAGAGCTTGAGTTTGAAATACAGAATTCCAGTACGAAATTTGAGGACTTATTTTATTCTGGCATTGTTGTAATTTGTAGTCTTTGATCAACAACTCATGAAACATTATCTTTGCTGAAAAATGCAATGGTATATTCCGAAAGATGCCAATGGTAGATACGAGTTGGGGGTCCAAGTTTATGTATATGACTCCCTGTGCATGTGGGTTCTCTTGTAGGTAAACTTTCTAAACTACTGCCTCCATCATGTCTTTCTCAGTGTTTCCATTTCTCTCCCAGCAGAGTCACTGTCACCTCCAGAGAAGCTCATTGCTGAGATCCTGGGAATCCTCTGCTTTGTCTTGATGTATATCATAGTAAAAATGATAGCTGTTACTCCATGCAAGTACATTTTTGAAAGATTATAATGGAACTTCTCATTACAATGATAGTCGGTGCCTCTAAAATTTCATTCTGTTATGGAATAGAACTCTCATTTTAATATATGCATTTAGGCTAAATGTGGAACGGTTATTCTGAAACTATTCAAAGTATAAATACTTTGTAGAGAATATTATATATATATATATACACATATACATACATATACATATATATATATTCTGATTTCATAACTCAAAGATATGCTTTAGGAAACTGAAAAACCTTACTGAGAAATATAAATTAATTCTTGAGATTGGTTAAACCAAATACTGTAAGAAGTGGTGAAGTCTGTTCCTTAAAGATTTTGGGATTATTCCTCCCCTCTAATGTTCATTAATTTATTTATTTTCTTGGTAAAATTAATTTTATTCTAGATCATTCTAATCCTAAACAACACCACTTTTTAAACTAAGAAATTAAAATAATTGTGATTTATTTTGATCAATACTAATTTTTAAAAGATTACTTCAATTTTTTCTAGGCATTGTAACACCAGAGCAGAGTAATTCCTCTCCAGTAACAAGGCTCCAGAAAGGTACATAATGATTTTCAAAGTTCTGATATAAGTACAGTTTCTATTTTGTCTCTATCTTAGGCTGGACAAAAATAACAATAGATTTTGGAGGGGAATATCATAAATTACAAATTCAGGGCATAAATGTTCATAAATTACAGGAGAGTTTTCTTCATATGCAAATATTCATTAAAAAATGAGTGAATTCATTTAAAATACTAACTTAAAAAAGAATTCACCATACCCATTGTGCCCAATTGGTTCAGATTTCCTCCTGCGATAAGTTATAAATTATTTTACTATTCCAAAAAAAGCGGTGTCCTTTATTGACTTTCAGGATACATAGAGAAAGGATACTTTTGTTTGTAGGTTTGCTTTCTATGAGCACATAAATTAGGGAATGAGAGGCTGACCTTCTGTGTGTGTGTGTATGAGTGAGGTCTGTTTTATACGTACCAGCCTTGAGGGTGCATAGCTATGTTGTGTACTTGTATGTTTATACCTGTGCAAGGTAAATTAATTTTTAATTTTAAAAATTCAAATCTTGGATAATATTTTATAATTTTTCTTCAGCATATCATTGTGATCATTGTCCAAAAGAGGGGTTTACATATTCCAACAATTGCTATTACATTAGTACTGAAAAAAAAACATGGAAAGAAAGTTTGATGGCCTGTGCGTCTAAGAACTCTACCCTGCTTTATATAGATAATGAGGAAGAAATGGTAAGATATTAAATGTTTCAAACACTTTATTTGAGGCTTGATTCAGTCAGTATCATATTGTCAGTATTCATTTACGTTTTTGTACGTATTTGTAGTTTTTTAAAGTCTGTTAATATTCCATTGTTTGACTTTATAATATTTGAATTCTGTGTTTACAACTTTAATGCACATTTAATAATTTCCATTTCTTGCTTTTCATAGGAAATCTTATGCCTCAATAAATGCCTTTTTTCCCTAAAATAAACTTTGGTATTGAATTTTACCATACATCAAGGAAAGTAAACATACGATTGTCTAGACTGATCACAAAATGAATAGAACCATGTAATACACATCAGATCATGGAAAAGAAGTTTCCTGTCCCCAGCACCCAGCATCTGTGTGTTCTCTAGTCACTTCTCCTCCCTCCTTTTTAACCGCTGTCCTGACGTTTAGTATTACAGAATCTCTGCTTGTTTGTGAATTTCATACACATGGAATCACACAGTATGCATTTTTGTTCCTGTCTCTTCTCACACACATACTATATTTTTGCAGTTCCTCCGAATTATTGCATCTATGTGTAGTTTGTAAATTTCCACTGCTCATTATGTAAACATAACGTTTTAAAAGCCGTTCAATCCAGTGTCTCTGGTTGGGGATGGAGCCTCATGCCCTCTGGGATAAAGAGGCTTCGCGGGCTCAGCTCTTTCAGTCACGGGATCCCCTTTGCTGGTCCCGTCTCCACCCCCACGCCCAGCTCTGGTGTCTCTGGTGGGAGCAGGAGAAGCACTTCCTCTGGCTGCTTGTTAGCAGGTGTCCTGATGGGCCACCTGGTCAGGCTCGCCTGCTGTTGCTGGACAGGGTTTCCCTCAGCACAGAGGAGGAAGGGTCACCTCTGCCTCCCCCGGCAGCTGGGGGAGGGGGGTGTTGGGAAGCTGTTAGTCTAGGTCACTTTCTTCGGTTGGGTGGGGATTATAAAACGCCCCTAATCGTTGTTCCCTCATTCTGGGTTCCCAAATCATTTCACCTTCTCTTTCCCCCTTTCAGAATTCCCCTTCACTTGTGTCCCTCATTAGTTCCAATGTTTACAGTTGTACTTAGCAGGGAGTAGCAGAGAGAAATGAGTCGCTGACCTCTTGTTTGGAACACTGTATTCCACCGGTATAGAAACAGGTCAATTTGGGGTTTATCAAGTCACAGAATATGGTGTGGGACCCAGAAAACCAAATCTTTGGCTTTCATGTCACTTATTATCTTCAATTTCAATCCCTTAAAATTTCCTTCTAAAACCCAAACTCTGAGAACCACAGTAGAAAAATTTAATGATCTGATCACAGTATCCAAAGAAATGACTGTCACAGTATCTAAAAATTTATTTAAAGCTTTGCTATATTAGTTTTGTCAACATGGGTAACGAGTAAGTTATATGAGTCAGCATTTTCCTTATTAACATAAGAAAAACAATGAAACTACTAAGCATAAATGTTTGAGTTAACTTTAAATCAAAAGTAAAGAGACTGGTTAATATTTTTGGTGATATTAAATCTTTCAACTTTAATATATCTTTAGTATTAGACTAGAATCTAACACTCTCATTTTATTCAGAAAACTAAGGATCCTATGAAAGAATATACTACTTGCATTTTAAAAAACAATAAAAGCTTTTATAATAATTATGTGACAATTCTTTATTTTGGGATAGAAATTTCTGAAATCTCTATCAATTATGTCATGGATTGGAGTCTTTCGTAGAGGCCGTGATCATCCATGGATGTGGACAAATGGTTCAACTTACAAACTAAAGTAAGTTGTTAAAAATAATGCTATCTCATGGAGGAAAAATATTAAAAAGGAAAATGTGAAGAATAATATTTAAACATTTGTTTTAGTTTCATTGTAGAAAGAAGAAAGATGTTGAAAGTTAATGAAATGTTGATACAAACGTTAAAGAATGGACTACCACAAACTCTTAATAAAATTGTATAGGAAACATCATTACCCATTTTCAAAATATTTTTATTATAGTTACAAGGAAAACACTATTGTTTCATGGATTGCCCTCATATGATATAACAGAATTATGCATTTTTATCCATTACAGGGTAACAGATTCATCACCTGATGAACGTAACTGTGCTATGCTAAACCCAAGTGGCGTTAGAGCAGACAGCTGTGAATTTCTACATATATATAACTGTAAGCATAAGCTAGAGAATTAACACATGTGAGTTAGGACTTTGCTGGGTAACTGTATCTTTCATGAAATGGAAATAATGTTATGACTGCAGAAATCTTAAAATGAATTGTACTATTTGCTCCAGTGATGAATATTTTTTCAAAACTGTTACTGAAATATGATATACACACACAAAAAAGTACAGCTATCATTAGTTTTTGTGTCTGGCTTTTTTTGTTCCACGTTATTTTTATGGCTTTCAGCCTTTCTGAAAGATCGCAGTTGTGTGAGTCCATTTATTTAAAATATCCAGTTGGCAAACGCATGAAGGCAGAAAGCGGTTAATGGTAACCAATGGCCAAGGAGAGGTGTGATTAGAAAATGACTGCTAACCGTACAAAGTCTCTTTTTGGGGTGATGAAAACTTCTAGAGTTTGTTAGTGTTGGTGGTTTTAAACTCAATGAATATTAAAAAAATCACTGAATTTTATACTTTAAGTGGATAAATTTTATGCTGTGTTAATCATACCTCAATAAAACTGTCTCAAAGAAGACAACTCCTGGAATTATGTTTGGGACTACATTTAATTTTTAAAGAAACTTTCAAAGATAGTCATCTGCACAATATTGACTCTTCTAAACAATATTATATTTTTTCCTTCCATGTATTAGGTTTTCTTTAATTTCTCCTTGATACATTTTATAGTTTTCTATATTCTTAAAGACACATGGGTATTTCACACTCATACTTCTGTAAATGGGGTCCTTCTTTTAAAATTTTTAGTAATTTTTGGTGGTATAGACAATAATACAGTGATTACATGTTGGTCTTATATCCAATGATTTCTGTGATTTTAGGTATTAATTTATCATTTCAAATATGTATTTTTCTAGATTTTTTTATACAAAAAGTTACTGCATATGTAAATAATCACACTTTCTTTCTTTCCACGTGCAATCATTTTTTTTCCTTGACTTATTTTTACTGGTTACGGTTTCATTTCTAACAATGAATAGAAGGTACAGTAAGGGTCCTACATGTATCCTTTCCCATTTTAGGGGAAAATATTTCATCCTTAAGTAAGAGGGTTGTCTTAAGGGTTTTTTAATCATATTTTTCTCATATGAAAGCAATCCCATCATACTGTCATTTTTCAGATGAATTTTTAATCAATAGATGTTGTATTATTTTCCCATCAATTGGAATGATAAATGTTTTCTCTCTATAATGATTACAAAGTAAATTACCTTTGTTTCTTTCATATGTTAAATTGATCTTGCATTTCTGAATTAAAATTACAATGATCCTTCTGTTTCATTCTTCTTAAAAAAATCAGTGCATATATCATATCTAGTTTAAGCTATTTTTCTTCATCCATGTTCACAAAGATTTGACTGAGTTTTTATTTATGTTACTTGCTTGATAAGTTGTTATCAAGGTTGTGTTAGGAAGCATTTTTCTTTTCTCCTTTTACCCAGAAACCTTTGTGTAACAGCACTGCTACTTTTTTAAGTGTTATATCCACTACCAATGCCATTTGAGCTTCTAGAACTTCGTTATAGGAATATTTAAATAATGAACTTAATTTCTTTGCATAGGTGTTAGGTTTACTTAAGTTTCTATTTGTTGTGCAAAGTGTTCATTTTAGGACTTTTTCTATTTTATATAGGTATTAAAAGTATTCATCAATACTGCTTTTTATCTATTTAATATCTGTAAAAACTGTAAGGGTGTCTCTCTATTTATTATAGATGTAAAAGATTTGTTTATTTTCAAATTTTCCAGCAGGTTTTCCAGCAATTTTATTTAACGTTTTCAGTGAGAATACCTTTGGCCCAGCTGTTGCTCTCTGTTGTAATTCCGTTCTTTGTCCTGATTTTGTGTGTTTTCTTCCTTCTACTTCATTTGGATTCAATTTCACTTAACTTTAGCTTTTCTATTTTTAGTTTCTTCCAATGCATGCTTGGATTTCTGCTCTGTTTGTGTGTAAGATATGTATTTAGGGCAGTCAGTACTTCCGAGACAGACTTTTGGTACTTTAATCATCCCACTCTCTCTTGGCTTGTAAGGTTTTGCTTGGAAAACCCCTGACAGCCCTGTGGGGCTTCCCCTGTGAGTTTCTAGCTCCTTTTTCTCCCACTGTTTTTAAGATTTTTTCCCTTTGTCCTTGATTTTGTTTTTATTTTTGTTTTTTTACAGTTTTATGATAATGTGTCTTGGAGAGGATCTCTTTGATTTTGGTTCATGACCTATTAGCTTCATGAATGTGGATATCCGAATCTCTCACAAGACTTGGGCAGCTCTCAGACATGATTTTTAAAAAGTAAGCTCTCTTCCCCCTTCTCTCTCTTCTCCTGGAACCCCAGTAATCTGCAAACTGGTACTTCTGATGACAGCCCGTATGTCACGCGGGCTTTCTTCACGCTTTTGTTGCTGTTCTTTCTTTCTTCTCCTCTGAATGGATAATTTCAGAGGTCCTGTCTTCTTCTTCACAGATTCTTTCTTCTGCTTGATCCATTCTGGTGTTGATGCCTTCTGTTGTATTGTAATTTATTGTATGCTTCAATTCTGTTTGGCTCTTTTTATGATTTCTATCACTTTGTTAACTTTATCATTTTGTTTATATCGTCTTCCTTACACTGTGGAATTATCTTTCTTTTTTTCGTGTAGCTCACTGAGCTTCCTAAAACAGCTATTTTTAATTTTTTATTGGTTAATTCATAGATTTCCATGCCTTTGGGGTTGGTTGCTGGAAAATTATTGTGATCCTTTGGTGGTGACATTTTTTCATACTCCTTGAAGTTATATGTTTCTGTCTTTGCATTTCAAGTAGCAGTCACCTTCTCCCTTCTACTAGCTGACAACAGGAGAGAATTACCTTCCATCAAAACTGCTAGTGATTCTGAGGCTTTCTAGGACCTTCTATGGATGCACCTGCTCCACACTTTGTGCTCCCTCTTGTGGCAGAATTTTAAAGTTTGTATACCTTATCTCAGTCTTGCAATGCACCAGGCTGGGTGCTGAAAGCTTTTTCTTTTGTTTTCACAAACATGATGCTAAAGTTCATGTCTGTGGTCTCTTGTTGGCCTTCAGATTCAGACTGGGTTTCTACACGTGCTCATGAGCCATCTGCCAAAGCTCACCCTCTCTGCTGCAGTTGAGAGTGCCCACAGCGAGGCAACCACTGGGTGTGGGTGTTTTGCGGGGGAAGTGTGCTTATTACTGAGGGTGTCTATGGACCAGTTGTGTGGACTGAGCGGTTCATGAGCAGGTTTCTTGATGGAGTCTATGGTGCAGTTAATAGGATCTGCATCCCTTTGATGCCCTTTGAGAGTCCTACTTGCTGCTATCTCAGCCTCTTCTCACTCCCAGTTATGCACATAATGATTTAGTCATTTGGATGAGGCAAGAGATAAATGAGCCTCTTTGAGAGCATCCCATAGAGTTGAGAGAGCTAGGTGCTCACTCACATTCTTTTACTTTTCCTCGTGAAAGATATCATGGGCTGAGAAGGTCTCTCTTGGCCCTAAGCTGTGTTACCTTGGAGGAAGGGCAATGCAGGTAAAATCAGGTTGCTCCCCTTATCTTCTCTAATGCACCCAATCTTATATTCTTTTCCTCCAGGGCTGTGGTGGAACAATCATATTTCCAAAAAGCCAAATCATAGATACAAATGACAATATAAAGGACTAATTAAATAGGTAACTTTATTTTTCTGGGCAATAAAAGATATCATTAGAATTGGAAAGTTACACCTAGACTAGCACAAATTATACAATCAGTGAATGGTGTGCTGGACCAGGCTCACAGCTGATCAAAAGAGATTAGTGTTAAATCTCAGGAATTTTGAGACGAAGTTGTTAAACACAATCATTATTAAAATTCAATTACATAAACATAAAATATTGTAAATCATAGTAACAATAAAAATAATAAATACTCAAAATGTTACCTTGTAGTTATTTTGCTACATTTACTATATGCTTATGAAGTTATGTGCATCCATGATGTCTGAGTTGTGGAAATGCTACATGACAGTGTTCTACTATAAATCTCTTCCCTTTCCAATTCTCCATTCAGTGATATTAGGTTCGTAGATTTAAACTGACTACAGTCAGGGTACTCCCAGAACTCAAACTGGTAAACACTACAAACGAGGTCTTCCCCTCCACCAGAGCACTGGTTAGGAAACATTTACTAACTTACACTGGATACACTTTACATTAGATTCCTACCTGGAACATATAAAGAACTTACCTAAGTTCGTAAAATGGCAGCAGTGAACTAGGAAAATATGTGAAGAGACAATTCACAGAGAAGGAGGCCCAAACAATGGATATTATTATGAAAGTTAAATATAAATAACTCTTATGGAAAGGCAAACTAAAACATCCTGAGAAAATTTTGCATCCATGATGTTAGAGAAATTGAAAGATTGTAGACTTCAACTCGTGGATATGGTGTGGAAAAATGGAAGCTGTCATGTACTTCTGCTTGGAGTGAAAATAATACAAAAGCTTTGGAGAGCAATTTGTCAATACTTGTGAAGTTTTATCCAGTACTCAACAGCTGGTAAGTACATACTCGAGAAGAAACACTCCTGTAAATGTGGGTAAGGAAAGATATTGAAGAATATTTGAGACAGAATTTTGAGTGATAGTGAAAAGGAAAAAAATAGGAAGAACCAAAATACTTTTAGAAAAGAAAATAGGTGAAAATATTGCACTATATTCACAGAATAGACTATATTTTATGAGAAAAGTGAATAAAATTGCACAATATTAAATATATCAATATCGAGGGATGTCAGAAATATAAATTTGAGCCAATACAAATAATTCCAAAAAATGCACACTACACATTGTTTGTCTGCTTTTAAAATACATACAAGACATTGCCATATCACTAGATATAAATAAATAGGTAATAGGGATCCTCTAAAGGGAAAAGAGGGAATTAAATTAAGAATGAGCACACAAAAACTTTCCATATATTCACAATATATTTTATAAGCTTGATAGTGGGTACACTAATGTTTGTCATATTATTCTTTAAACAAAAATTGTATGAATAAGGCAATTTAGAAATGTTACAGAATAAACTTAGAGCAAGAAAAGACTTTGTAAGCAACCCAGTAAACGCCTGAGCCAATAAATGAAAGACTAGAAACATTTATCCACATAACATATAACAGTAACACTTCGGTCAAATAAATGCAAATAAATGATGGAAAAACACATAAAACTCATTCCTAATGTTTCATGAGCACTAACAATGTATCATACATTATTTTATGTGCCAACGATACATCAATGAACAAGACAAACTTCCTGTCATTTCATAGTTTATATTCTGATGAGAAAGAAATATAAAAAGCAAAATAAACAAAGTGGAATTAATGATACAAGTAAAAATAGACAAAAATAAGAAATAAAACATATTAATAGCGTGTAGAGGAAAACAACTCTAGAGGATAACATTTGACAAATTTTGAAAAAAAAATGTCTGTGGGAGAAGAAAGGCTGAAGTTCCTAAATTAGAAATAAATGGGGTTAGTGAGGAAGATTAAAAAGAACTATAAGGCTAAAGAGACAGGAAGGAAATGAGCAATAGGTCAGAGAGAAGAAAAATTGATATGGACTTTTATTGACCAGCACTTGATCACTTCTGAGTATTAAAAAACCAGAAATAATGTATATATTTTGAACATGTTTTTTAGATGGTTTGCATTCTTCTGACTGGATCACTGCACTGAGACTAAAAGATACAAACACATGTGTCTTTAATAATCTAAAACTATAGCATCTAATTACACAGAAATATTTTGCTTTCTGCTATTTAACCATATTTTGGGGGCTACCACTTGAACACTGTTTTAGTGAAATAATGATTATTTATGTTAACCTTGAGAACACGCCACTTTTTAAAATTTCTTTTTTAACTCATCTTGATATTTCTTATTAAGAGAAAATTCTGTAAACCACAGAGTATTTTTTAAACAATCTGTCTAAAACTGAAGATACTTAGAAAGTGAGCTTTTGTGTTTTGAATCATAAAACGAAGTCCCATAAGGTCTATTTGTATTTTCAAATAGAAATCAATTAAAAGTACCCCCAGGTCTTAAACCTCGTTCTGTCTGTATATTAGGGTCATCACCCCTTTCCCTAAGCTGCTTACTCTAGTGTCCTCTGTATAAATGGCACCATTATCATTTCATTCAGTAAAATCTAGAAGGATATACATCTTTCTTATCCCTTCCCTCTTACCACTGTCATCTTCACCTCCTGTCAGATTTAATGGCATCATCTATGCCAGTAACCTCCCTAATTAGTGTCATCTTCACCATTCCTAACGTCACAGTTTTGGATAAAAATAAGACTGACTTCTCCTGCCCCTAACTATTGTTCTTACTTCTTCTTTATCCCCATTAATACCAAATTGACTGTCCTCTGAACAGGTGAAACTGTCTGCCCAAAGCATGGAAATCTGACCTTGTCAATCTTTGCCTGAAACTCCTCAAAGGGTTTTTTATTGACTACCTGGTAGTATTCAAGCAACGCAGCTCAGATTATGAGCATTTTCTTCTCACTCACACCCACTTTTTGTCATCTCAGACTGTTCCAGCTTCCATCCATCTCAGATATTCACAGCCTCACCTAATAAATCAACAATATAGGACTGCATACAGGTCTCTTTATTCATTTTATTGACTCTTTCTTCTGTGTCTCTCATTTCCATCTTCAGTTTTTGGTATGTTTTAACCCCATCCAACTTGATATCTAACACTCCCCCCCAAAATCACCCAAACCAGGACATCTTTCCTAATGCTATTTCCTCCTAGCTGATATTGGCAATCCATTGTGAAACTATCATTTATAGTCCAGTCTTCAAGTCTACCCAGTAATCCTATCTTCTATAAATTACATATTAATTTAGAACCATGTGCTTGTATCTATGCCTTAAATAGACTATGGACAATTGCATGGTAGGGATCGTGCTTTATGCTTTATTGAACTATGTGTATCCATTACCAAACAATATGCTTGATGCACAGAAGTCCTTAACTGATACTAGCTCAAGCAATAAGTAAGAAACGGTCTTCATGGAAATACAATTAGTTTACTAGTTTTATATTTATTTATAATTATTATTTATAAATTATTTATTTATTATATTCCGTTGTGCTTTGTTGTTGTTAATCCTGTGTAAAATAATGGAGAAAAAAATTAACGCAGTATAAAAGGGCCCCGGGAGATTAATTAACTCTATCAAAGGAACATTGTAAACTTTTAATGGTTATTTTCAAACTCTCCAAGAAGGTAATGTAAGAATTGCAGAATTTAAACTGAATGCATTTTTTTCCCCTATATACACAAATGAATCTACTGGGTATAAATGAAGAAGCAATAAATCAATTAGAATTTGACCAACTGATAAGAGGTGCGTTAAAAAAAATGTGACCTGGGAGACCGGTTCTACCTAGATCTGCAACTAAGGAGACGTTTTCCTTGGAAAAAGTGCTATCTTCTTCTTAGGCCTATTTCCTTGGGTGCCTGGGATAAGCAATGTCCAAATCTCATGATATCTACAAAATTCTAGTATTCTTTGGTATTTAAAATACTGGAGTGAACACAAAATCCATTTGGATGCAAGATGCAGAAGTTGTAAATAGCATCCTTCTTTTTTTCGGTGAATGTAGAGATTACTACTGTGGCAGGACGTGTAACGTTGAACGGCAAACAGACAAGCAACCAAACAAAGAAAAATAGCTCAGATGCTAAGAGAAATCTGAAGTCATCTAACTTGTAAGTCATGCATGTGATTTACTTGGGAGCCGTTTTGAAAAGAGCTACCATTTACATGGCTGTTTATTCACAAACTCTAAGATAATACCACAAGGGAAAACACTTATGTTTCATTGTATGACATAGATTGATATTAAACAAACAAATGAGAAATGAGATCTCCTAGCATGGGCTAAGTTAATCCAATAAAAATATTTCTTTGGGAAAGAAATGATATCTTGGTAGAATTGCTAATTTTTTTTAGAATTACAGAACGTTTCAACTGAGATAGGGCCCAAGAATTATTTATCCATTTCCAGCTGAGGAAACTGTGCCAAACAATACTGGTTAGTTGCCAGGACAGTCGTCTGTTCTCTTTCCCTTCCACCTGAAATATACACTCAGGATTTATGAAATCTCTGTCCGGTTGGCATTTTATGTGCCTTGCCCAGTGTGTAATACCTAGCTGAATGTTTTGACTATTTAGGTTCTGGATAAATACTTCTTCAAGTACATTTGCAGATTTTTCCCTCTTTTGTTGATCAGCCTTCCACTTCTGCCTCAATATGCTCGTGTATATACAGACTCAGCTCTGTTTCTCCCAGTCCCGTTTACTTACATCATTGCTCATGAGAGTTGTAGAGTCCTTTTGTCATCTCTTTTATCAATTCAGACACATTTACAAAAAAGTCAAGACTACAAAGTGTTCACTTGGTCATAGCCAGACATCTTGTGCTTTCGTTTCTAGGCACCAGTCTGGTAAACACCCTCGACCACATTCAGTTTTAGGGTCACAGCTTGAAGCAAATATCCTGCCCAGAGGACGGTTTCTCACCACCAAGTTACACTGTGGCCTCATCACCTCCTCCCCTTGTGGTACACAGGAAGAACTTAACACACGCTCAGCCATGTAAGCCAGACTGTATCCTACTGGCCAAGAAGGCCAGTTGATTCAGCCTTGGTGGTTATTCTCACTTAACGAATATAATTTCTAAGTAGTTTGTTGAGGTGCTGGTGGTTATTCTCAAGTACTTGAGCCCAGGCTGTTTGCAAAGCATTGTAAATTTCTTTTTCCAATAGTTTTAGGAGGTCAGATAAATATGTCTATATGAAACCTACTTGGAGTCAAATAACTGTTTCTGCATAAATTCATTATATTGGTTTTATACCATTTATTAGAAAGTATGTTTTCTGAAAGCTATTTCATGTCCTTTTGCAATTTCACATGTGACAGAAGCATCACTACTGTTCAGCAAATCCTCAATAAATGTTCCACCGTGACAGATGCGGTGAGAATATACGCTCAGCACTGAGAAAGAAATCGGAATTTCTTGTGCATACTACCTCTTCATACAAGTAAGTTTTTTAAGCTCACCATCCTGACTCATCTTAGAATATACCTCTTTAAGAATCCTTAAAGACGGATGTAAACTTGACTTTTGTGGTGATTGTTTTGTGATATATACAAGTATCAAATCCTTAGGTTACACATTTGAGACTAATATAATATTACATGGCAGTTACACCTCAATTAATTAATCAACTAATTAATTAAAAACTCTTTGCTCCCCCTATTTTCAAAAAAAAAGAGAGAATCCTTTCCACACTCCATCAATTTATTTAGGGAGAGCTTTACATATGACACCATAGCTCCCCATTCTTAACTTCATCATGGTAGCTGTTTCCAGAAACTGTACTTTTATTTTTCATATTTGTGACTTTTCTACAGGACTATAAGTTCCTCTTAGAACTAAATGAAATGAGCAGAATATTCAGATGTTCTGTTTCTACTGTATTCACTTCTCTTTTTCTTGGTCTTTTACTTGAGGCACCTAATTGCAGCAAAACCTAAAGCTACTAGCATAAAAGTAACTCTTTAAGCAAGTGTGATTTAGATTTCCCCATAGAAAGCCCACATTCATTTCCTTTTATAAACCAAATATTTTTTAAAAAATGTGGTTACAAGAAAATGTCAGCTTACATTTCATATGTAGAGATCTAATTCTACTACGTAAAATGGACAATGGAAAATGCTGATTATCTGAAAAGAATATTGGTATAAAAATGTAAGAAGATAATGTTATTCTTTTTTTCCTTCAACTTGTTTTGTACTCAGTTATCTCGTTTGCTCTTGAACTTGATTCACGCTTTCTTGTCCATTTTCTATCACCTACACTAAAATGTAAACTTCATGATGGTGAGAAATCTTTCCTAGATTGTTTAACATTCTCAAGGTCTAGAAAAGCACCCAGCAGATAGTTGTTACTACAAAAACTGTGTTGAATAAACTTGTTTATTGTTCAAGTTGAAACATACCACTGAATTTGCTTTCCTTCCTTCCTTGATACATCTTTAAGAATTTTGAGTTTGATAACCTTATTTTTCCTTAAAATTGTATGTTGTTTTCGTTTTTTTTTTTAATATTATTTTTTGGGGGGAGTAGATTTATTTATTTATTTATTCTTATTTAATGGAGATCCTGGGGATTGAACCCAGGACCTCATGCATGCTAGGCATGTGCTCTACCACTGAGCTTTACCCTCCTCTGCTGATTTTTTTTTATCTTACTTTATATTTTATCTCAATGTAGTGAATAAGTGAAAATAAATAAAATGTATACTGAATCAATCTTCTAAATTACACCAATATTTACTTATTTTTTATGCACACTGGGATTGTGTGTTTAAGTTCCTAATTCTTCTGCATAGGCTGTATATACAGTTGAAATCCAAGTTTATGTTTTTAAATTGGCATAAAAATTTCACAGCAGAAATTGCCTAATAATAACTCATTTCCTACTTTTTCAGCAGTGCTGCCTCATTTATTTTTTCATCTATGCATATGCCTTTCTTGTCTGTATCTTTTCTCTCTTTCAATTTGCCTGATTTCTCTATGTTACCATGTTATTTTGTTGTAATGAACATAGCTTTAGCAAAGGTCTTAATTCTGGTAGGACAAGCCCCTTACCTTTTCTTCTTCAAAAGTGATAGGTCTACTCTTGGATTTTGCATTAATGAACATAGCGTTAGCTGGGATATTAATCAGAATTGCATCTCTAAAATATTGTAGGATTAATTGATATTTTTATTAGATCCAGTGGTCCTATCAAAATTTAGTTGTTTTTGAAAATATTTCCATAAAATTATACAGTAAGTTCCAAATAGGTCTTGTCTATTTCTGTTAGATTTATACGTAAGTACTTTATAGTGTTTCTGTTGTGGTTGTTAAGTTAGTGGTATATTAAAAATAAATTGTTTCTATTTATAATTGACCTTAAACATTATAGTTTGTGCAAATTAATGCTACATTCAGTCATATAGTATTACTCCTGTTAACTGGTCATTAAATATTTTTTATCTTTGTAGATAAATATACCATCAGCAAAAAAAATTAAGTCCTTATCTTTTTAGTCTTCTATGATGGTCTTAAATGTGCTGCAGAATCTCCACAATAACATCAAAAAGAAGTGGTATTAGTGATCACTTTGCTTTCACGTTTTCTAAAAGACTACTAATGCCTTCATGTGATGTTTATATAGATACTGGTAAATATGCTGAAGATTATTTTTATCATTCAAAGATGTTGAATTCAAAGCTGTTGAAGTAAATATGCATTCCATCTTGATGCAATCATTTTCTTTTCTATTTCTTTATTGTTTGGAGCAAATTGCCTTTAACAATTTTTCCTCCAAAGGAACATTACTATTACAATCCTCAAATAAATTCAATTTGGTCTTCTATACACTATATAGATGTAGTTCGATTTGGTTTGGTACTGCTGTAGGATTTTGGAACAATTTTCATAAGTAAGATTGACTTTTCCTTTTCTTATCTTAACACATTCTCATCTAATTTAGACATCAAGGTAATTCTTGTTGTAGAGAAAAAAATAGCAACTCTTCTTTTTTTCCCTATAGTTTAGAAAAGTTTGTGTAATTTATAATGATTTCTTTCTTAAAATTTACTATTTCTCTCCTGTAAAACTATTTGACTTTTGTGTTACCCATACAGGAAGATTTAAAATAACCTACTGATTTCATTAAAATTATTATAGCTTTATCAAACTTTGCAGAATCAACTTTTGCCTATGTTAATTTTATCTCACACATATTGTAAATAGTAAATAGATAGTGTCTATAGAATCGTCCTACTAACTAAAAATTATTGCCTAATTATTGCCTAAGAACATCCTTTATTCAGATTTCTTTACTTTTTTCCTAATGTTCTTTTTCTGTTCCATTATCCCATCCAGGATAGCACGTTACATTTTGTCACTCTGTCTCCTTAAACTCTTTTTGGCTGTGACAGTTTCCTTATCATTTTTAAATGTAATGGAAATTAGACGCAGCTAAAAATCAGAACATTAGGGCATTAGTTGATTATTTTGCTATTCTGGCAAGAGATTTGGTGCTATTGTTCTGAGCAATAAAGAGAAATCCAAAAAGTAATGCCCCCAAGGAAGAAGGAGGAAAGAGTCCTACTGAACAGCAGAAACAGATCTGAGGTGCCTGTATACACCATAGACACAATCTTATTGGCCATAAACTAATAATGAATTAAAGTAGGCATATGATGATTTATCATGGAATTTTAGTTTTGTATACACTTTATATTTTCATTATTAAAATGTCATGTATGTACACATATATGCATATATGTATTTATGTGTGCACATACATGTATGTCGGAGTATATATATATGAAAACTCTCTCTCTGTGGTTTCAACTTTTATGACAAAGCATACTTAACTCCACTCAAGCTTACAAAAGCCTATGCATAGGATGACCAAGAAGTTTTTAAATTTTTTTCTGTCTTTTTTCACACAGTACTTACAACCATATTTTATAACAAAATTTTCACTTGTGAAAAAAATTTAGAAAGCGGTTATATCATTCCACCATTTGTTCCTTAAAACTTTGGAGATTTCCGATCACTGAATTCACCATTTTTAAGTCATAAAAAGGGAAATTTTCTGTGTAGTGAGAAGGCGGAAGCACTGTGGTTTGTGCTTTTTCAACAGAAAGATGAGATAAGAACGACATTTGTTGTACCTTTCTCAGGGATCCAAACTGGTTAGGTATCTCTCGTTCATTTCTAAACTGGGAACTCAGGACATGTCTAATTATCCAGGAGGCTCTTATCCACAAGAATCAGGACCATCCTTTTCCAATCAGGTGTGTGTCTGTGTGTGTTGGCGTGTATGTATGTGTTTCTAACCACTATTATTCAAGAAATAAACTCTTGAGGTTTTTAACCTCAGGAAAGTGTCTAAAAATATTTACACAGTAAAGTGATTCGAATTGTTTAAGTGTTTGAATTCACATTGCAGGCAAAGAATGTTTATTACTTCTAAAGTGTACTCTTTTTCACTTTACTCAATGGTAGGTAAATAAGATGTATTTGTTGAAGAATCAAAAATTAGGATGTTGCTGTAGGATGGAACCTTGTCTCTAAACAAAACTAGAAGAACGAATCTTTACATTGAGGATTCGAGAACTGAATTTCAATTTAAATTCCCACACTTAATGAGTTTTCTACTCTTGTGCGAAAGCTTACGTTCTGTAACACACAATTTTACTTGCAAAATAAAACAAGTTATTTTCATTGTTTCCAACGATCATGATCAAATATAAAACAGCTTTAACTTTTTTAAAAAATCTATGCACTGTGCATATTTATTAAATAGATTCTTTTCCTGGGAGCTTTGCTTGACAACATTAAGATGTTACTATATAAGCAAATGTGGGATTAATTTTGTTAATTATGATGGTGATGATAACTTATAGTAAATTATGACAATGATATGGACAGAACTTGAATGAAAACATACTAGGAAGAACCATTCAACAAGATTTCATATATCTTACTCAGATTTACCTTGCAAAGAAAGCAATTAACACCAAATAAAATAAGACTTAAAAAAACCCATATATGTTAATATTCAATATGAATGATGGAAAACATTTTTGATTAATTATCTTAAAGTAGGTAAATTAAAAACAGCTAATTTTTTAACATTTTGAAATAATTGTTCACTATTTTACAGCAAGAGAAAATTTAAAAGTTAATTTTTAACTATATGAATTATCATTTCTATTCTTTCCTTTTTTATATATGCATGAGTGAAAATTTTCTGGATTCTCACATTTCTAATATAAATTTATCAATTCACCACAGAAGAGGAAACAGAAAAAAAATCCCAGTTTTATTTTATTCAGAAATTCTTTCTAAAAAATGAAGACTTTGGATTCATCTCTGGGGTGGATGAGCAGTCATAATATATGATGGAGTCTATCCGAGATCGCTGGGCTCATCACAGCATCGGTAGGTCTTTGCCGCGTGAATGTAGTTTCGCCTGTTTGCATAATTTCAAGATACTTAAGAATTTGAGACAAGCATATAAGTTATAGTAAAGCAGCTTACTCTGATTCACTTATGTCTGTTTTATGTTAATTCATAGTATATTCATGTTATATTTTAACAAGTTAAATTTAATAATACTGTATCAAGTCGTCAAAAATTTGAAAAGTTTCCTCCCTGTTCATTCCATTAAACACCCAAAGTCATGTATCTCACAGCTTGAGGCAGCCTAGAATAATAGCAGCATTAAGATTTGGAGCTAGAATTGAATTTTAATCAAACTTTACCAGTCTCTAGCTTTGAGCCTCTCTGGACTTAAGTTTCCTTTTCTATTAAATAGAGATGTAAAACATGCCACAGTTACCTTAGTGGATTTCTGTGACATTCAAATCAAGTGACATATATTTGACAGTGCTTCTTAAACTAAAATATTATATATTACTCAGCTGGTAGCATTATATTACATAAGCAATATGACTTTGGCCATCTCTAAGATTCAGTTACTTCACCCACAGAATAATACCTACCCTTTTCACACATTTGATGATGAAATTTAAAGTAAATTACATACTGTATGTACAAACTAAAACAATGTTTTGGCTTAATTTTAGGTATAAAAGGTATAATTCGTATTAGCTTTTTATTTATAAGAAGCTCTTACATATTCAGTAATGATTACTATTTCAAAAAGAGAAAAAATGATTTTTCACTTGTTTGTTCAGAGGCAAGATTCTTTACTTGCCTTTATCCTAAAATTTAAGAGCTTACTGTTTTATTCTTTATAAATACTTCACTCTAAAGAAAGTTAGACACAGTGGTATTTACTGTTAACTATGTGGTTGACATTATTAACACTATATGCATATTATTATCTTTCAGTTTTTAAAATAGCCATACCAGGTTGAGTTAATACTCTGTCTTCCATCCTCCCTCCCCTTCACTCCCCATCTTCCTTCCTTTCTTTTTTCTTTCTTTTTTCTTTCTTTCTTTCCTTCTTTCTTTCCTTCTTTCTTTCTTTCTTTCTTTCTTTCTTTCTTTCTTTCTTTCTTTCTTTCTTTCTTTCTCCTTTCTTTCTTCCTTTCTTTCTTCCTTTTTTCCTTTCTTTCTTTTCTTTCTTCTTCTTTCATTTTGTGAAGTTACTAACTTAGTAAACATGGCTCTATGAATTAAACATGTGTCTAACTCCCTAGACCCCTGGGAGTTTCTCATGATACAGTGTCTTTATTTCATTGCACATTATATTTCATTGCACATTAAGAATTGACTCATTTTAATCGTACATAGGATCTTGCTAAAGCTATTTTGCCATAGAATAAATATAATTTTATTTGTACTACAGAGTATGAAAGTCAAAATAACAAAGTAATAGAAAAATAATTTGATGTTATACTTTAAAAAGGCTACGAATGGAAATGGCTACTTAAATTTTAAACATTAATGACCCAAGTGGCAGAAAGACCATGACATATTGGCCTGAACTGTTTTTCTCCAGAGATGAGTAAATCTGATAATTATGACTTTGAACTGGTGAAGCATGGTGCTTTTGCCAGGCGGAAAAAGGGAAGATGCACAAGCAAACGTGGAGAAAACCGTGAGTCCAGTATTCTGCTTGTCTCCTCTCAGTATGCCGAGGTGAATCTTAGAAACTGTGATCGACTTGGTGATAAGCACGCAGTTTCCTTTACCTTCATGAGGAGAGCAGTGTTGAGGTTAACTCTGATATGCTCTTGGAAGATATAATAAAATTTAGCAGAAACTGTTGAGATTAGGATCTTTTCATGCCCTAAAAATGATGAAATGATCATGACAATGACAGTTGAGACACGCAGTTTCTAAGGGATTGCTCAGCAACTAACCTCAGGGAGGAGTAAATAGAAATGGAAAACAGAAGCAAAAAGAAACACAAAATGCCCTTCAGCTATGTTCTTAAACAGTCTGAAAGAGATGTCTTGATTGCTATTCACAGAGATGTTTCTGAGTGGCGAATAAGATGCGTTCTCTGTCCTTTATCAAGCCTGAATATCATGAACAATAAAGCCTGAAATAGTTTACACAGAAGGAAAAACAACAGGCTTCTCCCACCTATAAACTTTGATTAAATGTTAAAAACAAATTATTAAATAGCATCACTTTACAATGATTAATTACGGGAATGAAAATGTGCTATGGGTAATAATCAAAGGGGAAAGATTTTATGATCACATGCATAGTGTTGAAAAGGTGTCAGGTAAAAATCAGTATGAATTCCTAATTAAAAAGAGCTTAATTTTAAAAACCTCTAAAATATAAATACTGCCTTTGAGATATATATATATATATATATATATATATATATTCAAAAGCTGTCATTATGTTTATTGGTAAATGCTAGCAGCATTTTCATTGTATTTAGAAAAGGACAGGAACTTTTACTGTTGTTACTGTTGAGTCATATTGACTGTTCCGCTGCTGTTAACCAACATGAATAACCAAGAAAAGGAAAAAAGTAAATGATATGAAATTAGAATTAAAAGGCAAAATTGATATTATTTGAAAAAATGTGGGATTTAAAATATTTTTAAAAACCTTCAAAAGCCTCACTCCAAAATACGATGAACAATAAGGAAACCTAATAATGTGGACTTGATTGAAATCAGATATAAAAATCAACTGTCATACTAAATACAAAAACAAGGAAAACGTGACAAAGGAAAAATGCCGTATTTATAAAACCAAATATCAGAAAAAATAAACTTTTCAATTGAAAACTCTAGAAATAAATTTATTAACTTAAAGTGGTACTGATGAACGTAAAGTAAGACATGCATAATGGAAATAGAAATTATTCAAGGTTGAAAACAAACATTTTCAAGATGTAAATTATCTCTCTACATATACCTTTACTGTGATTCTATTGAAAAACCAATGTACCATATTTTTTAAGTGACAGGTTCCTGGAGAGCTGAGTTTAAAGTTCTTTAGGCACATATGAAATGTAATGATGGGGAAAATAGTCTGAAAAAGAAATGTAAGACAATATTGTGGGCACTATCAAAGACTCCAGCGCATTATAAAACTAAGAAAATTTTACATCTAGTTTACATGGAGGGATGAATTAAATAATATAGGAATAAATGTAAATATAAATTATAATGTATTATTTGCTAAAGGTAGGATTTCATATCAATGAGAACACACTGATTTATTCAGCAAATATGTCAGAAAAATTCAGTGCCCACTTGGGAAGAATTTTTTTATAAATTTAAGTTCCTACATCATTTATTACACACACAAACACACACACCAAATAAACCAAAGAAAGAAGGAACTCATATAATATTATGAAAGAGAATGGGCATAACTTAATTTTATAAACTCAGAATAATGAAGGCATTTTTATTCAGATCACAAGCCATAAGCCATAAGAACCATATGCCATAAAGGAAAGTTTGATCAAGTCAACCATTATCCATTTTAGCACCCCAAAATTACCATAAATAAAATTAAAACAGAAATAGTACCTGAGACATGTATTTGCAAAACATATGGCAAGAAATGAACTAATATTCTTAACCTGAAAAGTAAGAAACAAATCAGCTATTTAATATAAACAGGAGTCTCAGAGAAGTAAAATAAAAACAGTATTTAACCACAATAAAAGATGTTTAATCTTATTCATAACAGGAAAAAAAAGTTAAATTTTTTAAAATAATACTTCTTATCAGATTTACACATTTAAAAATGTGAGTAATAAGTAGTGTGGATGAAGTTGTGAGAAAACAGGCTTTTAAATTTATTTTTGGTACTATATAAATTGGTAGAGCTTCTTTGGACTAGAACTTTCAATCATTTCAAAAATTTAAAATGCAAATGCCAGTTGGCCCAGCAACTGCCTTTTTGGGAATTTCTTCTAGGGAGGTATTAAAAATTATGCACAACCGTGTATGAAATGTTAGTCATAACATTGTACTTAATAACAAAAATTAAGAAACAATTTAAATATGTATTGTAAAAATTAAAAATCTGCCAAGAATTAGTTTTTGCCTATTTACCAATGAAACACAGTGTAAACAGCTATTTATAAAAATTTGATAATTTTGTAAGACATGATATGGAATAATCACTAGCATATTTTCTTATGTGGAAATATTACCGAATATTTTGTTTGTTTCTTAAATATGTGTTTTAAAAAGGGAGTTGGAGGGAACTGTCCATATTTCTTATTGTATCTTCATGGAAAATTTTAAGTTTTAAAAATGAGAACTGTGATTTATTCTAAGGGAGGACTAGGGAACTCAAAGAGAGGAGTAGAAAGGGATATTACATTTTTATACTCTTATTTTTTAATAACTTACAAAGTACTTTTTTTACCTTTTCTGAGAAAAATAATTAAGGAGAAGCACGAATATCATGCTTCCCTCCCATAAACAAACACTTCTAGCGTTTGTATTAAACATGAAGCTACCAGAACCCTTTATCTTTTTTCTTCATCTTTCTCATTCCTTTTTTTTTTTTTCTTTGACAGCATCTCCATCTTCCTTTGCCAGATCCGTTGCTGTAGCCATGGCCATCCGTTTCCTTATAACAGTAATGCTAGGCAGTGCCATGATCATAAATTGTAAGTGGTAACAGAGAAGTAAGTAGCAGCATTGTTCATCTAACAATCGTAATGCGTTACTTTGATTAGTATTCAGAAGCGCAGAAATATAAGCTAGCAATGTTGAATTTATTTTTCATTGAGCTTCCATTTTTGCTATTAGTTTAAAAATTTGTCAGCCCACTTTTGCGTGGACTTACCACTTACGAACAGCACAAACCCTGTAAATAACTATGATTATTTTAACAGCATTATTCAACCAAGGAACTCCGGATTCTCTGACAGGTAAGTGAAAATTTTCTAATATTTTGAAGCACAAACTACTGCATCGGTACATGCTGGGTACAGGCATGTATACAACGGCATTAACAAAAGACTGAAGGTGATTAGTTGTTATCCATAATTCGCTGTAGATTTATTGACTTATTTATAAAGAGGAAGTACTTGTAAAAAGCAAAGGACACAGTTTTGGCATCTCTCTCTCTATATATATACTTATATATAAATGTGTAGAGATATGTCATTGGGAATGGTCATGAGTTAGTTATCTGGAATTTTGGGGTTGGAATAAACAAGATATTTAACTGTCTAGATGAAATCTTCTATAATGTTGAGACATGCAGGATTAATGATATAGTCTGTCTTTCTAGGAAGTTACTGTGGTCCATGTCCAAAAAACTGGATATGTTACAGAAACAACTGCTACCAGTTTTCTAATGAGAGCAAAAGCTGGTACCAGAGCCAAGCTTCTTGTATGAATCAGAATTCCAGTCTCTTGATGATATATAGCAGAGAGGATCAGGTTGAGTATTTGATTTTTTTTAATTTAAAAAAAGATTAAAAATTTTTTTTATTGAAGTGTAGTTGATTTACAGTGTGTTAGTTCCTGGTGTACAGAAGGGTGATTCAGTTATACATATATTATTTTTCATATTCTTTTATGTTATGGTTTATTACAAGACATTAATACAGTTCCCTGTGCTATAATGTAGGACCTTTTTGTTTATCTGTTTTATACATAGTAGTTTTTATCTGCTAATTCTAAACTCCCAATGTATCCCTCCCCCACCCATTTCTCCTTTGGTAACCATAAATTTGTTTTCCATTGATGAGTTTGTTTCTGTTCTATAGATAAGTTCATTTGTGTCATTTTTTAGATGCCACAAGTAAGTCATATCACAAGTTATTTGTCTTTCTCTTTCTAACTTAGAATGAGAATTTCTAGGTCCATCCATGTTGCTGCAAAGTAAACATTGATTTTATTTGTGGTTTCAAACAGGACTTCTTTAAATTGGTGAAGTCGTATCATTGGTTGGGACTAGTACAAATTCCAGCGAATGGTTCCTGGCAGTGGGAAGATGGTTCCATTCTCTCAGCTAATCAGTAAGTTTCTGTGCCAGGAGGTCTCTGTTTGTGGATTTGTCCCTCAGTTGCCCCTATGATCACTCAACTATCACATTTTCCTTCACACAATGCCAGGACGTCCCCATATTCTAATAGATTCAACAAAAAACCTCTTAGGGCCTAAATTTAGGAACTAGTGGAGCGGAGCAGCCAATATCAATAATAATGAGTAACATTATGTTGATGGATGTTTGGATAGTTCCCAGTTGTTGACTGTTATTACAAATAAAGCTACTTGCAATGAGCACTTATATGGAAGTCTTTGTAGGAACACAGGCTCTCCTTCTCCTACATAAATATCTAGGAGTGGAATGGTTGAACCATATGACAGATGTATGTTTAGCTTTTTAAGAAACTCTCAAATTGTTATCCAAAGAGGTTGTGCAGTTTTACATTCCTATTAGCAGTGTGGGAGAGTTCCAGTGGCTCTACATCCTAGTCAACACTTGTTATAGTCAGTCTCTTAAATATTAGTCATTATCATAGGTGTGTAGTGGTATCTCCTTGTGGTTTTAACTTGTGTTTTTCTAGTGGCTAATGATACTGGACATCTTTTTTTGTGCCTATTTACCATTTATTTAAAATTTTCTATTTATTGATTTCATTTTTATTTTTATTTGCTATCTCCTTACTCAGGGTGGACTTTTCTTTTCCTAGTCTCTTCTGGTGAAAGCTGACATAGTGATTTGAGACCTTTCCTTTTTTCTAACAGAAGCATCCATGCTATTAATATTTGAAGTGATTTGGCAACATCCCCATGTATTTTGAGATACTGTGTTTTCATTTTAATTTAGTTCAAAATAGTTTCTAAATTCCCTTTTGCATTAGTTTGAACTATCAATTATTCAGAACTGTGTTATTTAGTTTCTAACATTTGGGGATTTTCCAGAGATCTTTCTGTTACTAATTCTAATTTCATTCCATTTTGATCACAAAACATATTTATTATGAATTGGCTCCTTTTAAATTTATTGAGATAAGTTTTACGGACAAGACTTGGTCTATCTTTGGAAATATTCTATGTGCACTTGAACAGAATGTGTATTACATCATTTTGAGGTAGAGTGTTCTTTAATTTCAATTAAGTCAAGTTGGTTGAGAGTGTTGCTTAAGTCATATATCTCCCTTCTGATTTTCTGTTTTATCCATTATTGAGAGAGTTATTGAAATCTTAGATTATAATTATGGATTTATGTATTCTGCTTCCAGTTCGAATAGTTTTTGCCTAATGTATCTTGAAGTTCTATTATTAGGTGCATAAATATTTAGGATTGATGAATTTATGGCTCTGTCATTAGGCAATGAGTTCTGTCTCCCTAATGATATTTTGTGCTATGAAATCTTACTTTGTTAATATATATATTACTACTCCAGTTGATTAGTGTTAATATGGCAATAATTTTGCATTCTCTTATTTTTAACCTATGTGTATCTTTATACTATATCTTTATATGTATTGTAGACAGAATATAGCTGGACTGATTTTTCATAATCTGACAATCTCTGCACTTTTAAATTGGAAGTTTCAAACATTTACATTTAGTGTGATTATATGGTTAAGTTTAAGTGTATTTCCTTGCTATTTATTTTTTATTTGTCTAATTTGCTATTAATTCTTATTTTCCTTTTTTGGACTTTTAAGAATATTTTAATTTATTGTAAAATGTTATCTATTTTCTTGGCTTGCTAGGTATTACTATTTGTTTCATTTCAAAGTTTGCTCTGAAGTTTATTACATATATCTTTAACTGATCAATTGCTATTATGTCACTCATGTATAGTATAGGATTCCTGTAAAAGTATTCTCTCATTTCTCTCTTCCCACACTTTGTACTATTTTTTCCAGCTTTATCAAGATGTGACTGACATATAACATTGTGTACATTTAAGGTGTATAATGGATGATTTGATATACATATATATTATGTAATGATTACCACAAAAAAGGTTATTTAACACAACCATCACCTCACATGACTACAGATTTTTTTCTTGAGAATGTTTAGGATTTACTCTCTTAGCAACTTTCAGGTACATATATTGTTAACTATAGTCACCATGCTGTATATTAGATGTATTATTAGATAATATAGATATAATATAGATAATATTAGATATATATTATTAACTCTCTTGTATATATATTTGTTTATTTTAGAACTTTCCTCTTAATATATGTATTTATTGCTATAAACCTCCCTCTTAAAACTGCTGCTGCATGCTATAAATTTTTGTATGTTCTATTTTTATTTTCATTTGTCTCAAGACGCTTTTGATGTTCTTTTTCATTTCTTCTTTGACTTCATATATGAAGAGATTCCAGACTTTCTAAATCAACAAATTTCCAATCTATAAAAAAATAGCAACACATAATTTATAATAGAATGCATTTTTTACTTTTATTATCTGACTTGGCTATATTTTGCATACCTATGAATTAAGAAAGGGCAGGCATGGTCTTAGAATCTCCTGAAATGGTATTACTTCAGTACCTCTATTTAAATATTGTTTCATTTTTATATGTATGCATTAGTAAAGTTGTGAATATAATCTGTCCTTCTCTCCAATCTAGGCTAACAATGATTAAGATGCAGAACGGAACATGCGCAGTCTATGGCTCAAATTTTAAAGGTTATACAGAAAATTGCTTAACTCCAAACACATACATCTGCATGCAGAGGAGTGTATAAAAGCTTATAATTTATAAAATATAAAGAATCAAAAGAAATTCTCTGAGTGTTCTCCTCGAAGAAAACTTGGAAGAAAATGCCTCCAATAGTTATGTTAATTTTCATATACATTTAATAAATTATTGTTGAATTAAGTTTTAAATTGTAATTTTATTAAATATGCACAACTATTAAACTAACAAGGCTTTTAGGTTTTTTTCAAACTTGAAACTTTTGAAAATTATATAAAATTAAAGCTTGGAGAAGGGTATATGATGGTTCATTAAATTTGATGTATTTGAGAATTTTCAAAGTAAAAGCTGAAAGATCAACAAAGACACCCTCAACATCTCAAAACGCCACTACTAATTTAATATCGCACATGACATGTTCAGCAGAAATGGAATTACTCTGTGTAATAAGACTATGGCCCTGACTACTGCAAAGCACAGAAAACAAAAAGTCAAATTTGTAGAGGACCTATAAGGCTTCTAGGAAGAAAAAAAGGCATCTAAGTTGAAACGTGTAGAATGACTAAAAGTTGTCTGAGCACAACATTAGGGTAACAGAATTCTTGGCAAAGGAAATAATATTTGCAAATGTGGAGAAGTTGGAAGAGTCTGTGACTCTAAAGAAAGCAGGTTTGGGGGAAACAGAATGATGGAGAAGATGAGGAGGATAAGAAATGGTGGAGAGAGAAGCAGAGGCTAAATGATGCGCGGCTTTGTCCACTCTATTAATAATTTTGGATTTTATTTTAAGTGCAGTTGCCTTCTGTGTTTTGGGGAAAGGCATGAAGAAGTGGCTTGAACAGCACTGTAGGTGGAAATTAGTACCAAATGCCATGAAGAATATTATTTCTTTTTTACATAGTCAATCAAGGGCTAAGGAATGTGTTGGTCTATATTAGATTTTAAATTATTGTGTAAATATGTAGTATGCACCAACCCACCCCCGAAGAATGAACAAAATTTAACATTTTGTTACATTTGCTTGAAGATTTTATTATTAAATGTTTAAGTCGTAAAAAATATACAAAAAAATCCTGTACATTTGCTTTGGGGAATAAAAGCAATTTAAACTGAGCTATGCTTCTGTTTCTGGAACTAAAGGGAAGATACTAGGTCCACTGAAGGTAACAAAAAAAGTTTTATAATTTTGTTCTATAAAATATTATGGCTTAGAGAAAACATTGTTAAACCAACAATGGTAAAAACTCTGTAGAATCTTAGAATTCAGTGAAAATGAAAATCCTAAGAGAAAAGCAGCCACAGAAACTAGCTTTCATCCTGAAGGTTTGTAATAAACTTGGGGAACCTTAGCTTCTGCTGGTTGTCACGGAGTCCTGGAAACAGTCCTGGCCCAGAGGCCACCTAACCTAAAAGTTCTCTGTCTAAAACTGGGAACTTCAAAGGCTACAATCTCATATAAGGAAAAACAAATAAATCCTACATTTCAGGAAATAGTAATAAGGACCTTCGTTAGTGAAACAAACCAGAATATGTCACCCCAAAAGAGGCCTCTTTGACATAAAAGCTATTCTAAGCTAAAGATAATTAAGAAGCAGCTTGAAGCCATTGTTTCAAATATATCTGCACCCCCTGCCCATTGCATCATTATTCACAAAACCAAAACATGGATACAACCTAAGTGTCCATCAACCATCAGCAGATAAATAGATAAAGAAAATGTTATATGTAAACCATGGAATATTATTCAGCTGTAAAAAAGGAAATAAATTCTGCCATTTGCAACAACATGAATGAACCTGGAGGGCATTATGCTAAGGGGAATAAGCCAGACACAGACAAAAAGTATATGATCTCTGTTATATGTGAAATCTGAAAAAGACGAATTCATAGAAACAGAGAATACAATCATGGTTGCCAAGGGCCAAGGGGACGGGAGATGAGAAGATGTTGGTCACAAGGTGCAAACTTCCAATTACAAGGTGAATAAATTCTGGAGACTTACTGTACAGCGTAGTGACTGTAGCAGTTAACAATACTGGACAGTATATTTGAAAGCTGCTGAGAAAGTAAATCTGAAATGTTCTCACCATGACAACAAACAAGTGGAGATTATGTGAGGTGACGGATGTGTTCACTAACCTTATCGTGGTATGCTAATTTCATAAATATATGTGTATAAATCATCATATTATACACTTTAATTTACACACTGTTATATGTCAATCATATCTCAATAAACCTGTTTGGGGAAAACCTGTAGGTGGTTTCCTTTTGTCACCTAAAACAAAAAACACAGAAACAGCAAACACAGGAAAAGATCACACCACCTCTCTCTGCCTAAAGGCAAGATATAAACTCTCCTTTACCATAGACGGACCCTTTTCAGCCCAGCGACAGCAGCAGAGGAATCTGGAAAACTTACTCCATTACTTTCCTCCCATATATTTCCCTTCCCACGCTTTGCTACCCTGGGAAGCTTAGAACTGTTTTTCACCCTGTCAGTTCTCTACAAATGTATTGTTCTTTGTGAAGATGCTGTATAACCTGGACTTCAAAGTCCCCACTTCCTTTCAGGTTTCTCCCACGTGATGTGCACAACACGTGTTAATAAACTTTCTCTCCTTATTAATCTTTTTATTAGAATGAACCCACCTGAAAAACCTAAGATGAACAGAGGTCAAGTTTTGGCTCTGTTGCACTAGTCTTGACCTCTGATAAGATGGAGGAGAAAGTGAAAACTCCACACTGAGCATTTGTAATTACATATAAGCCCTTTTCTTCGTTCATAGTCCAAAGTCTGCCTGACAGCAAAGTCCAAAAGTATTGCATTCAAAATTCATTTAAAGTAGTTCAAGGTGAATACAAGCCTGCCTATTAACAATACAAATATTTCACCCCTCAAAAAAGTAGCTCTACTTTTTAATAGAATGTTGACAAATAGCCTTCCAAATTTCTTAGACATAAAGACATATATCGAGGAGAAAGGATGGGGAAGGATGTGAGAGAGAGAGGGCAAATATAATATTTTAACATTTAGTTAGTCTGGATAAAGGATATAGGGTAATAATTTGTACTACTTTTCCAGGCTTTTTGTAAATGTGACATTATGTCAGAATAAAAAGCTAAAATAAACAAACAAAAAACCCCAGAGCCATCCTTAAATACTCTCTTTCTCTTCCACGCTGCATCTAATACATCAGTATATCTGACTGGTATGTGTAGACACATATGAGGCATCATTTCTTATTACCTCCACTACTGTCAGACCTGCTGCTGTTAACAAATTGCCGAAGTTTGATTTTCCTTAAATGCTTTCATTTTACCTTATTCCTTGAAAGATATTTCCTACTGGATATGGCCTATTATTTGGGTAGTTCTTTTTGTTTGTCGTTTCAAATTGAAACACCATCAAGGTCTGCCTTCCATGATTTCTAGGAAGCTAACTGCTTGGGGTCTCGCTTCTCTCTCTCTCTCTCTGACTACTGTTGGTATTTTCTCTTCGTCTTTGGTGTCAGCGTTTTGACTATGACATGCTTTGGGAAAAGTGGTGGTGTGAAGACCTTCACATCTCCAGGATTGTCACTGTAGTCCATGTGACCACTAAAGGCTTTTCCGTTTCTCTTTCTCCAGCCACGGGCTCTCTGTCTTGGCTAAGCGTTGAACCACAAAAACAGTAACAAAGTGGCAGGGCACTGACTTGGGCTCCCAGCTCTGGAATCTAAGCTGGGTTCGTGATCCTTCCGTAAATCTCTGATGCCTTAAACATGCATGTTGAAAACTTCTTAAAGAATCCTTTTTTGTTTGTTTGCTTTGACTTTTTTTATTCACTGCATTTTATCTGGAAGCAGAAACTGCCTGCTGAGTCTCTGCTGTATGTTACCAACATTTTCCTTTATCTCCATGAAGATTTCTTAGAACGACTACTTTCATTTTTGTTAAATCTGTGCTATTATTTTTTGTATGAACCAGAAATTTTATTTTGCTGTATTTCTTTCAGAGGGGCTGTGCTCCTAAGGTAGCTCATACTTCTTGTCTGTGGCCCCATGTCATCTGGTAATTTTATCTACCCTGTTTGTGATTGTGTACGGATTTGAATTCCCTGTTCAAGTCTACCTTATAATAGACATAAACCTTGGGTGAGTTTAAAGATTGAGAATACCCTGAAGAAGTCAAAATCTTTCTCACAATTCTCAAAGCTCTGTGTTTTCCGGTTTCTCTTTCCCCCATTTAAGATTGTATTAGATCATTTTCCTATTCCAGCTCGGACATCCAACCACCCTGACCTTCCTTCTATCTGCTGTTTGTTTTTCTCTCGGAGGCACTCTTTTCTCCTGGATCCTTTCCCTCTTTTGTTGACAAAATTATTCATTTCTCCATAAATGTATCAGGAAGGTCTTCCCTAACTTCTCAAGCTAGATCAAATTCTTTGTCATAATTCGGTAACTATCTTTCTCCCGCTTCTAACAACATATTTTATTTGTATTATGTCTTCATCAGTGTGATTACTTAATTAATGTCTGTCTTCCCCTTTAGTGTGAAAGTTCCTTGAAAGCAGACACAGCTCTTTGATTTGTACAACTGTGTGTCTCCCCCACTGAAAGCTCAGTGCCCGGCCAATGGCAGGAAAATCATCCTTGTTTTTGAATGAAGTAAATTCTGTTTACTCCCCTCCAGTGAAGATTATCCATTTTCACACTCTGTACATTTTGTGACTAACAAAGTTTCAACATCTCCTATCTATCTCCACTTGAAAACCATTGTTTTCTATCTTATCAAAAATGTAATTTTTCTTCAAAATTCATTTTTTCAGGTGATTTTATCTTCTTACCCTAATGATCCATTCCTCTCTTAACTGACCATTATGAGGCAAAGAAATACTGGTGTTTTTTATAAACCTAAACAGAAGCTTGAAACTAATAACAAAATTTATTTTGAAAGTACTGGAAGACCTGAACTTCTGAAAACTTGATTTATTTAATACCACTATCCCAGTAATGGAAGGATTTACTTAATACTCCCATCTCAATAATGCTTCATCACATTCTTTATTTTCTTTGTATTATCCAATGTAACTAGTATGTTATTAATCATATTTGTCCTGTTACATATTATGAATTAAAGTTAAAGAATAACATATAGACTTCAATGTTTAATGACATCTACTTTTAGCTAAATAAATATTTCATGTAGTTGAAGTCATTACACTAGGAAATTCCAGGCGTTCTTTCTCTTTTTTTCTTTCTGATGTATTTTGCCTAGCCTGGATACATGGTCTTCTTACAGATACAATAGCCACGACTTTGGCAATCTTCAGCAATTATCTGGCCATATCTTATGAATACACATTTATTATGAGCATTCTCATATCCAGGAATTGGAAGCCTAGAAGAGAAAATATTTTCCATTAAATGTTGAAATTTGCTTTATTGTATTTTTAAACTCCATCATATTTTGACATACTTATAAAAAAGCGCAAGTGTTGTTTTCTTAGTTCTCTAACAATCAGACAGTGAATATGTAAGTGTTATCTAAAATCGAATATCAAATCTAGAATTGTGACGTTAGTGATGCCTTTTTCTGGCTCTCATCTTTGTGGACTCAGGCAATTTCAGAGTATCTTCCATCTTCACTGTATTGTCTTTATATATTGATGTTTTGATAAGCGTATTCTACTGTACATACAGTGCAAAAATTATTGTTAATCATTAATAACACTTCATTGTCTCCTGGAAAATCTTACTTTGCTCCAGTGTAAGGATCAGACTCCCGTACACTAGTAAGTCTAGGAAATCATGTCAAAAGAGCAAAATATCTGACTATGTCGATGAGTAATGAGAGCAATTTGAAAACATCTAATGAAATATGTGACATAATTCCTGAAGAAGAGCATGCCTTTAATATATGAAGTGCTGCAATTAGAAGTGAATATTCTAAAACTTAAAATTCTAGGTAAATCTGAAGTCTTCATCTGAACAAAAATCATGTTAGAAAATCACGTCTGTTAAGTGTGGGTATACTGCGAGAAACCTTGCCTGTTTTCTTCGTAAGATTTCACAGTAGAAATCATATTTTTAAATTAGGTTCTTCTATTTAAATTTTTATTTGACAATGATTTACTGTTAAGATTTGGAGTAGGAAGCAAAAGAAGAGGGATGTTAAGAGAATACCTTTTTTGAGTTCTTATGTACCAGACACGTTCCATGTGCTTAAATTGATCAGTTCGTGTATTTTTCACAACCTCCCTTAAAAAGTGGGTTCTATCACTCATCATATTTTATAGATGAAGGAACAGAAACCGAAACATAGACTGTTTGAGTAACAAGACTAAGATGATCCAGGCGGCAGAGCCAAGACATAAATCCAAGAGGTTTCGCTTTAGATTCTGTGCTGTCAGTTACTTACTATATTAATCTGTGGAGCTTAAAACTGGGAAACCATCGACGTTTCAGTATTTCCCACAGCCTCGTTAAACCAGCTGTCACATACAGAGCGATCCACCCAACCACACTGGGACTCATATACGGAATCAGAGAGGGATGTGCTTGTAGGAGATGAAGTGAAATATAATGCAAAAGCTAACAAATAGCAATTTGGGTTACTAGGAGAAAATATCAACAAAGCACAGACATAAGTGAGAAACATGGACCTGAATGATTAATGATAAACACGGTGAATCAAGTACCTTGTAAATAACAGAATGGGACGTTTCACCTGTTTTATACACTACGAACACTTTCTGTAATATTTTTGGGCGTGTGTATGTGTGCGTTATATATACAGGTGTTCGAAAAGAATGTTTAAATTGGAATGGGAGATTGAAAAGACATGATCTTGAAAAACAACACATCAAGGTGGCATCTTAAAATTTCCGTTTCAAAATCCATTCTTTTCTGCTGCACAATTATCACTAAGTTCCATAAGTGTGTTCACTGCACAACAAAGTACAGAATGGAGTAGATATGGGGGTACCTGATACAGGGATATTTGTTGTATGGTGCATCAGAATTATTGCGTTGTTTTAAATCTTCCACCACCACTGCATCTATATAATCTGATGATAAGATAGTTAACTGCATATAAAAGTAATGGTAGATAATTATCACATTTCCAGGGGAACTTTAGAAGGATGTTTGGCTTTTTCAAACTTATTAGTAGAAGAATTTTATTGTTAATATTTGAACCACTTATTTTGGCAAATTTTATCACTAAGAGTCAGAAGTTTTTTCTTTTCCCCACTTCGTTCGATTGTTTGATCATCGGATTTCATGATGTATGAGGAAGTCCAGAGAAGAAATTTCTATGCCACGGTCAAAATATTAGTGACATTGAATTGAGGTGTATCATCCTAGCGCAGTGGATTTAATACTATGCTATATAATTTCATGGAATTTGTTTCTAGAATGCCATCTTATACCTCCCACTTCCAGGCAGTCAAATAAAGTCATCTGAATTGAAGCCTAGAAATCTTTTTTGAAAGTTATGTAGTAGGTTGAGCAGAGTCTCCCTAAAATTCATGTCCACTGAGAACCTTAAAATGTGACCTTATTTGGAAATAGATTCTTTGTAGTTGTAATTAAGGTTAGGATCATGATGAAACCATATTGGACTGTGCCCTGAATCCAATGAGAATATCCTTATAAGAGAGCAATGGGCACACAGAAATGCAGAGAAGTAGTGGAATTTGGAGGTATATACAATCATCCTTTTGTACCCAGAGTAACAGGTGGGAGAGGCAAGAAGGACCCTGAGGATATCAAAATCCACAGATGCTCAAATCTCTTATGTAAAATGGCCTTGGACAGCCAGCCCTCCACGTCTGCATGGTTGCTTGAATCTGAGGATTCAGGACCCGCAGACACTCAGGGCTGACCATCTTTGAATGATGCCAGGGACTGCCGGCTCACAACTCTGTGGCCTCTGGCACGTTAAGAGTATCTTGTATTTTCACAGTGGTTTACTGTATTTCCTTTATACATTAGCATTTTGATAAACAAGTGCTACAGTATACACAGGGCAAGAAAATTGTTTTTAATCATCAGTAACAATTTTCTCCCTGAAAACGTTAAGCTAGCTCCTTCAAGAGAAAGGATCTTCCAGAAAGAACCAACTCTACCTGGACCTTAATTTCAAACTTCTGCTCTCCTGAACCTTGAGAGAATAAATTTCTGGAGTTTTAAGCCACCATGTTTGTGGTGGCTTGTTAATGACAGCAAACTAATGTGAAGTCCACTGAGTGAGTCCAAGAGAAGTAGTACACTTGAAGAAAATTTCATTATGTGCACATCTTGGAGTCAAACTATATTGAAATTAAAATGACAAACCTGATATGTATCACTTCATCATCCTCGGCAAGTTTACTTATTCAATTACCATTTAACAACATGCAGAATGATAATGTCTCAATGAGCAATCTGAGTGAGTCATCAAAGTAAAACATTCAGTTTAGTACAGTAACTATTTTACTCCCTTCTTTCTGTCTTTTTCCTGTATTTTCCTGGTATGATCTATTATGGATACACTTGTTACCAAATCTAACATCTGTCTACCTCCTCACTGAATATTTAGATTTGGAAGAAAATAATAATATTCTTACTGAAATTTTAAAACAGCAAGAGACTTACTTGTCCAGGGTAAGATCTGTGCCATCTAGCCAAACCCATTTCAGTTGTTGGTTGTTGTAGTATAAACTGGTGAAAAAGTTATCTTTCTGCAGACCACATTGCATCTTTGACAGTTTTATTATGAAATTCTGCAGAGAGTGAGAGGAAAATAAGTCAGAAAGTAGAACTTCCCCTGAAAAAGAAGAATATAATGGTTTAAATTTGCACATTTAATTTATAAACTTCCCTTTGGACTCTCTGTTCCATTGTATCAAGAGACTCTGTTTTAGGGATTAATCCTAAATTCTTCAGCCATAGGCTGGATGTCCATAGCTAATGACTCATTTATTCACTGAGCAATTATTTTTTTAGTACCGATTAAATTCGAGGGATTTTTCTTAGGTTTTGGGTTGTCAAAGTGAGCAAAAGGTCTTCAAGCTGTAGTCACTCAGGTTAGGCACTGCAGAAATAGGACAGTACTCACTGAGCTTACGTAGTAAGTATGACACGTGCTACAGGAGAAGAAATACAGAGTCAGAGGAGCAGAATTAGCAGGGGATTCTTAACAGATTTTAGTATGCCAAGAATGTTTCCCGAGGGCATCATCTAATCAGATAAAATCTTAAAAATGAGGATGTATTAGCCAAGAGAAGATAGTTTGTGGTGAGAGGTGGAGGAGATAGAATTTGTCACGGGTAAATGGCACCAGGGCATAAAAGAGCATGGGAGACCGTGATGAATTTAAGAGCTTCAACACAGCTGGAGACCACGGCACACTTTCTCTAGAAGAGTGTGATGGAGAGTCCTTAACAGCAAAGGAGGCCAGAGAAATAGGTAGAAACCAGATTGCAAGTGACCTTGTCTACATGTTATTTGTACTTGACCCCAAGCGCTGAGGAAAGCCACCTAGATGTTACTGAAGTACACAATCAAATTTACAAATTGCAAAGATTTCTGTGGCTGCAGTAGAGAAGGGAGTTGAGGAGAATATAAAACTTGAGTGATTTCTGTCGTTCTTAACATTTTCCGATACTGAAATTTACAAAACAAAAACTTGTCTTTACCAGCTCTTCTTCAATATTCAATTTAACAAATCTTGACTCTAAAAGGATGCAATGACGGTGACATTCTTTCCAAAGAAGCAGAGCTCTTGAGAAATGGTAGCAGTTTTCTCCATACTGGTGCCAGTTGTTGGGACAAGTAGGATATTTGCAAACTATCAAAAAATTAGAATATAACTGAATGACTTCCATCAGTGCAAATCACATCCTTAGGTTCACAAAGCAAATCTACTGTCCACAAACAAGAACATCATTTGATTTTTACATTATAGACTATGTGCCCTCAAATGTAGTGCTAGATTTATCTTTTATTTTTTCTTTTCCTTGCAACGTTGTATTTATTTTTTAACATTTTGTATTGATTTATAATCATTTTACAATGTTGTTCAAATTCCAGTGTAGAGCACAATTTTTCAGTTATACATGAACATATATATATTCATTGTCACATTTTTTTCTCTGTTAGATTTATCTTAAATCAAGAACTCACCTCATTGAAAACATTTTAGTCTTCAAGACTCATATGTTGCATACTGGGAAACAGTTTCTTTTAAATCGCAAAGTTAGAAATGTATCAGGAACCATATCCAATATATCTAACTATTAAAATTGTCAATACAATGTTCTTGTTTTCACAATGAAAACTAAATATGTATATATTTATTTTTTTAAAGTTGTATATTTAAAAAATTAGACAATAAGAAATTTTTAAATGAAACATAATAGATATCCAAAAAAAGATGATGCTTTTGTCAAAATACTTCATTTAACCTTAGGTCATCATTTAATAGTACTGTCATTTTGAGTATATAAGTAATACATATAGGACTATAAGAGAAATACTCTATGACATACAAGGAGATTTGATGCATATATACTTAAATGTATCCAGTTATATGTATCCAGGAAAATAGTTAATTATCTCTTCTCTCTTGCAAATCAAATTATGACTCAGTGACTCATCCAAAATTACCTGATTTATTTGCTTCCTTGTTGGAGGAGATATTTCCTGGACATCCTTCTGGTTGAAATGGCTTCTTATTCACTGAAGAGAAATCAGAAAGATCAGTTTTAAGCTCAAAAAGAAAAAATTAATTGAATACATTCCTACATGTAAGACACTGTACTGAATTTGCAAATACAGAAATGATTAATGAAACATCAGTTGCTTCAAAGAACTCAAATGTAATAGAGTTATAATGATAAAAATCAAATTACAATACATGAACAATAAATTTGTATGGAAATTGATTGTAGAAGGAGATATTGATTGTTCTGATAACAAGGTAAGAAAGTTTTTCATAGAAAATAAATTTTAAAGGCATTTCTGGTAAAGGAAATGAGAACAAATAGTAAGGCATTAAGTAAGATTCATGATATACTTAAAAATGAACCATATTTTGATATGTCTCCAAGAGATTATCTTCAGTTCTTTGCAGAGAATATTATACTTTGTAAAGGAATTGAATTGATCAAAACAATGTATTCTCTTCAACAGATTTCACTAAGTGAGTAATAGAAAAGCAGACTTCTCTTTTACATTGTGACTTACTCTCAATGGCTAAGTATCCAGTAGAAAAAAGAAGCCCCAGGCAGATGATCCACAGAAACACTGCAACGAATTTCCATGAAGAAGATGGAGCAGGATGATCTATAGAAAGAGATGAAAAACCCGTGGCGTCAGCTTCTAAATGCTTATTCAGAGTTCTGCTTCTGTTTTAGGTGTAGCCAACTGTGCAACAATACAGCTCGCATCCTAAAAACAGAGAAAGGGAAGGTAATCTACAAAATCATAGCTCATTTTGAGGGAACGAGGCAGCTGAATTCAAAGAGTGATCAGGTGCAGGGAGGGCACAGCTTAGCGGCAGAGTCCATGCTTAGCATGCACAAGGTCCTGGGTTCAATTCCCAGAACCTCTGTTTAAATAAGCAAGTAAATATACCTAATTACCACCCCCATTAAAAAAAAAAACATTAAAAAGTGATCAGGCAGACTGAATTGTGAAGAGCTGGTAAGGCCCGCTTTGTTGGAAAGACAGAACACAAACTCTACCTCACCTTTGGCAAAGCATTGGAGGAATAGTAGTGGTCGTAAAGCAGCGAAGAATTTCTGCAGATCTTCAGGGCTAAGAGCAGGCTACCACGAGACTTTAGAATCTCCTGTAGCCATAGTCCAATGGTAGTTCACACTCGATTGCCAATTGTTCTCTGTTGGCCTCCCCTGGAAGCCTGAGAGACCTCCTTTCTGTGGTGTAAAGATCTGCCAAAGTTTGTGCAGGTGCAAAGCTAAATCTGCAGGGGACCATCCCTGCCCTGAACCCTGTCTAAGTACAAGGAGATAAATGCGGTCCTTGAGGGACAAACACAGAACCTATCTGATGCTGCGGGTGTCCTGACCTCAGGACCCCAATAAAAACAAGCTACCACTGGGGCAGGAAGTATGAAATGCTCCACCACCTGCAGCCTCACCCATTCTAGGGAGAGTTCAGCTGTTACTGGGGGGAAATGTAGAAATCTAGCCTGGTACACCACGTACTGAGAATAGGCAGAAGCCACCTGCTTCTAGAGGAGAGCAGCTTCTGCCCAGGATCCCGAAATTTTCCAAGGACCTACCCTGGGGGAGAGAGGAGAGGAAGCTGCCTCACACACAAAACCCACCAGTACCGGGCAGATGCCGCAGAGGAGGGGACAGAAAACCTGCCCCCCTGAGCAATAGACTCTACACTGAGCAAGATGCATTTGAAAAAGATAAAACATTGAAAACGGGATCAGGAAATGGATCAGCTGACATTTACAGGCAGGGAATTTGAAGTAACAATGACTGATAGGTTAAAGCATGTAGTAGGGAGGATGGACATGGGATAAATGTATGGGGCGTTTCAGCAGAGATGCGGAACTTATAAGAAGCACAAAATGGAAAGAATATAACATGAATGAAAAACATGGAATCAGAGATGAGTAACTCCCTCCACGGACTTGTCAGTACAGCCGATGCAGCAGATAAAAGTGTACTGTCACTACAATCGTACAGATGATTTTAACTTTCAATTCTTCCAGGCCTTTATTCCAAAGTTTGTCAGTACATATAAATCTTTTTAAACTCCTTAAACTTGAATTTCTTGAGTTTGCATTCTTCTGAGTCTTCAATGTTACCCAAATCTACGTGTCAAGGTGGAATCAGTGAAAAACAGTGGACTTGTGCCAACCTGTGTTCCTCTCGTTGAGTTCCACATCTTTCACGTCAACCATCAGATCTGTGCCAAACACTTACGTAATCATGATGGAGAGTGTCAGAGAGCGTCTGAGGGCGTAGTATCAGTGTGGGCTTCAGGTTTAAGATTCCAGTTGACATCTCAGACACAATTTGGACGAGGATACTGTTTAGTTAGTGTGGGATTCAAGGGACAGATCCAAGATGGATATACATTTTGAGTCATTAGCATGGATATTCACAGCCAGAAGACTGGGTAAGTCACTAGGGACTGACATACGGGAAAACAAGAACAGTGGTGAGCTGTGTTATCTTACACACACATGCACACACACACACATGATAATATCGTTCATAACATATTCCCATACAAATCCAGTGGAAACTACATTGGTAAGATGTATATATGCAGGTAAGATGAATTGTTCATCAGAAATAAAAAAGGAAAACAATTTCTGAACACATAAAAGGCAGAGTGTATAAGGTGTAAAACGGCTTTTTAAAAACCTGTTAAAACATATTCAGCAAAATTTAAAGATACTTCTTCATGAATCACACATAGTAAATGTGTATATTATAAATAACATTATAATAATTAACAATCTGAAAAACTGGGAAGTTATCAATTGAGGTCTTAGTTAAAAATACATCTGGGGTGGGGGTATAGCTCAGTGGCAGAGTGCATGCTTGGCATGCATGAGGTCCTGGGTTCAATCCCCAGGACCTCCAATTTAAAAAAGAAAAAAAAAGAAAAAAATAATACATTTTAGCCAAAGTCGTGAATATCCATTTCATATAAGACAAAATCGAACTAATAAATTAATACATAGCACACTTCTAGTCATTCTACGTATTGATTTAAAACATCCAAGGAATGCAAATTAGCAACAGTGAAAATACAAAAAGAAAATTTCAAACAACAGGAAGAGAGTCAAACTCCACATAATCAAATATACCAGAGAAGTGAGGTCACTGGAGTGTGTATGTCAGGACAGAAACATGACACTTGAAAAAGATAACATTTTGAACACATTGTGCTAGCAAGTATATAAATCAAGAAAAATCATCCCCACGTCATGGCGACTGTGCTAGAATAATGAAATGATCTGTACATTTTCTCACTCCCCTATTTCCCAAGTATTCTATTGTATAGTATTGGTATCTTAAAATGACAGAAAATAGTAAACAACATATTTCGATCCCCAAATATTTCACTCTTTCTAAAAACATTGATTTAATGTTTACAGCATAGTTAAACTTATGCACCCGCATAGGGAAAAAAAGTCAGTCTTCCCGCAAAAATGCGTGTTCTCCATGTTTAGTAAAAGGTACACATTTAAATTACGTGTGTGCACCTGTGTGCCTGTGAGCATGATAATGCATACTTTCATATATTTTTAAGTACAATTTAAGATAAGACGTAGAAAGCTTAGATACCTTGACCTTTTTTTTTAGACGTTTCAAGTCTTTGCCTTCTCTGTGGCTGAGATGAATCTTGAAGCCGTAGTTCGGAATAGGTTACACCTACTTCACTCATTACTAAGGGGCAGAGACACACACACACACAAAAATGAATAGAAAAACATGATTTTGATTCATGTAAATCGTGGAATCAATAAGTCAAATTGGTGTTGAATAAAATAGTGCTGGGAATGAACTTGAATAACTAGTGATTAGAATGTAATTACAAACACAAAAATATTTTTAAAATAAAAAATATGATTTTTTTACACATTAGTTAATGAGTTGGTATGGTGTATGAATTTTGGTCTCTTTACTACTGTCTATTCACAATTGCAAATCTATAAATATCATTTACTGCGGGAAAAAAAATGCCAAAGATGATCTGATGACTTTACTGAATTCTGTGACTGAAATTTATCTTTACAGCCTGGCATTCACATTCCTCCACAACTTCACCTGCTCCTGGCCTCTTTTCAGTCTATGTCCATTTCCCCCATAATCCCACTGATACACCTGTTCTTTTTCAACAGAACTTAAGCACTTCTCCAACCTCAATGTTTCGCTCGAATTCTTCCTTGTCTGGTATATTTTTCCTACTATGTTTGCTGTTATAATTTTAGTTTATTCAATCTGTAAATCAGATTCCACCACCTTTGATGAAACTTCCAGGTTTTTCAATAATAATTCACTTCTTCTTCTAATTTTTCTCATTATTCTTTATTTGTCACCGTTCTGTATCTATTTCCTCTTATCTTGCTTTTATTAATGTCACCCCACTACATTATAAGCTTCTTGATATGTCTTATTAATTTCTGTTACTGTTGTCATAGTTTCTTAGATTTCTATATGAAGAATAAAGCAGTTAAATGTACCTTCAAAACTAATGTATTGTGTACTAAATAAACTTAAGTTTGGGGAAAATTTGGAAGCAGATTTTTCCTGATTAAAACATTTAAAAAAATTAGACAGGAATCCAAGTGAGTTTTTTTTTTCACTCTCTTGCGTGAAGATAATATACCCAAGTTATTCATAGTCACAAAACACATCCTATGAAAAGGTTAATTATGCTTTATCATGGTTGAATTTTTTTCCTCATTTTTCCTTTAAACCTCTATTTTACACCACTTAACAGTTTCTAGGTATCATAAAATGTCACATCACATAATAACAGTGATGACAATGAAATTACTTAAACTAAATAATAATAATTAGAATAGCTTCTTTAAGACTACAGCCGCTCATCTGCATTTCCTCCCAGCATCTCTCCTTTATTCAATCCCTTCTCCCTTCTTTTCCTCTCTGTCCTCTTTCCCCATTCTGCCACCCATACTTTTATTCCCTTTTCTACCAAATGATGTACATAGACATGTAAATATGTTGACACAGTGATTGAAAATTATATATATAATTATATAAAGTTATATGTATTTAATTTGGAAGAAAATATATATACCTGCCTGTGGATATATCACTTTGTCTTTGGATCTGTAACTTTAGATTCCTTTGATCTAAGTTTCCTCAAAATTCTAAAAAACACATGTTGAGAAGGAGAAGAAATCTGGGAAATTTCAAATACCTGATTTTTAGAAGAAAATGTCTGAACTTGCGCAGAGTACGTACGTGTGTCCCGGGAGGAAGAAGATCTTAATGCTTATGGCTGGAGCTTGAGTTTGAGAATTTTGAGCGTCCTTCGCGTGGATCAAGAGCCCTGAAAATAAGCCAAGAAAAGAAATACACAGGCTGAATACACTTGTCTGTCCTATAAAAGACTCTGATAGGTGAGTGCAAATGTCAAGATTAAGAGTGGATGCAACCACACAGGAAACTCTTTTAGTGATGCTCCGCTTAGCTCTGTATCATCTCCAGATTGGGCATTTCATCAGTCTTACTTCAGTTACGCAAGGTACCAATTTGCACTAATGGCCAGTTGTACCCAAGCCTTGCATTGGCACAGACGTAACTGAATACCTCATTGATTATTAAGAAAGTAGCTTCAGATATTTTAAATTATTTCCAATGTCCTTTATTGCATTGCACATTTAATGGCTCTTCTGGAAATAACTGTTCTTTAGAGACACTTCTGAGATGCCCCTTATGAACTCGTCCAGCTCTAGACGAGGGAGCAAATTCATGGGTTAGGGAGCAAATTCATCTGCACATCCCAATGTGCAGATGAAAAATGGAGGTTCTGATTATAAAATTATTTACTCAAAGCCTCAAATACACTCAACACTCAGGTAAGAATTCAAATTCAGCTTTGTCTAAGCTTCTACACCTTAAAATCTCCACTACCTTACCACTGTCACCAATAACATTACTTTTTGGAGACATGCCTTCTCTTAATGTTAGTAAGTGTTGTATTCGAGTGATTTCTAGCTGCGTATATATATAATTTTAACCTTTTAGATGCTCCACATCACTAATTATTTGAGAAATGCAAATCAAAGCTACAATGAGGTATCACCTCAAACCGGTCAGAATGGCCATCATCAAAAAGTCCACAATAATATATATTTATATGTATAACTAAATCACAGTGCTGTATACCAGAAACTAATACAATATTGTAAATCAACTACACTTCAGCATCTATTAAAAAGCCCATGATTTGAGACCACTTTTATCATTATCTAAATTTCTATATTAGTTGAGACTATTTCTGGCCTTTTTATTCTATTCTAGCTTGCCCACTACACTGTTTTAACTGGAGGCTTTGGAAGTGTGTGTTAATAATTAGTAGGTCTAAGATTTCTTCATAGCTAGACATTTGCAGTCACATTCTACGCGTTTATTCTTCCATACGACCTTCGGTGTCAACTTGCCCAGATCCAGGAGTTACTGGATTTTTATTGCTATCACTTCAAATTTATAAATTAACTTAAGAAAAGGACCTAACCCAAATCAGGAGGCAGCTTTACATTTTTAAAGTCTATTTTTTGTCTTTCAGAAATGGTTTACATTTTTTCATAGGATTTTGAATATTCCTTAAGTTTATTCCCAAATATTTCATCTAATTGATCGTTATTGTAAACAGGGTCATCCTTTGGGTCTTTTAACTAGTTTTCTTCATGTAAATGAGTGCTGGGTTTTTTTTGTGTATTGATTTCACAACTTGCTTACTTACTGAACTTACTACTGAGTTAGGTTTCTCATTGATTCTCTCATTTAGGTATAGCCTATCGGGTCATGTGCAAGTACAGAGCTTTTTAAGTCTTCCTATTCATTGTTTTTCTAGCTTAGTTATATGGCTAACACAACTGGAACAACGTTAATAAAGAGTGGAAATAATTGGCATCTGTGCCACTTTCCTGACTCCAAGGGAATGCCTCAAGGATTTTTCTGCAAAATAAAATGCTGGCGCACACACACACACACACACACAAAGTATACGTATGTACTTTATCCCGTTAAGAAAGTATCCTTGCATTTTTGCTTTTTTCAAGAGTTTTATGTATTCAATTTTTATAGATGTTTCAGGTGCATTTGGAAGGAACATGTATTTTTCTAGTATCAGTGTATAGTGGTCAATATGTGTACAAAACATCTACCATACTGACTATATTATTTATATTATCTACAATATAACTTATTTTTGTCCAAACTTGCTGTCTTATATTGAAAATTGCCTGTTAGAGCCATCTTTTATTACTGTGCTATCGTGTATTTCTTCCTGCGTCCCCTGTAATTTTTATATTATATAGTCACTGTTATTTACTGGATAGATTCAGAACTATTCAATCTTCATGGTAGTATTTGGCTTTAACATTGTAAAGTATCTTTCTTTGTCTCACTTAATTCTCTTTAAGCATATGTCTTCTTCACGTAATATCAGAATTGTCCTCCTCACTTAGAATCCCTGTTTTTTTGTTTTTGTTTTTGTTTTTCGCTTGCTTTTGCCTTGAAAATCTTTGTGCATCACTTTACTTCTAGCATTCTGTGACTTTCCTGAGTTCAATCAATCTCTGCTTTGCTTCAATCTTTTTTTTCCATTTCTGTCTTTTTATGAAGGTGTGAGGGTCTCTCATTTAATTTGCAGCATCATATTATAGTTTTCTTCAGCTTTGTGGCTATTTCCCATTTGAGGTGGATGAATTTTTGTAGGTAGAAAACATTTTACTCACATTCTTGACTTGTTAAAGCAGTCTTGCATAGACGTGATCTGTTTCTTTCTATTCCTATTTATGTATTTAACGGGCAAGGTCCCTGGATAGAGAGCTCCCCCTTCTGTCAGCTCTGCCCTCTGCTTTGCAGTTTCCTTTCATGGACGGTATTGATACAGAAATGGGGAGAGCAAAGGCATGACTGTTTCCTCTTTCATTTCTCCCGAATCCGCAAACCCTCCAAATTATTCCTTTGTGTTCACACTTACATCTCTAAGAGGTATCGCCCTATTTTTGTTATCTGCTTCTCCAGAGGAAGAAAGATGCTCTCCCAAGTTTCTCACCTCTTGTCTTACATTTCAAAACCATTTTCAGTGTTAGGAACTACCAAGTCCCAACCTATATTACATATTTTGGAATTTATTGTTTCAGTCTTATCTTTGTAGGTTGATAATCTTGGTACTTCATCTGTGTCCTCTGTTTGATTTTTTATAGAATATTTTAAGGACTAATTTCACTAGCCTAACCATAGGCTTCAGTAGCAGCTGGAGCAAAAGCTCTGTTAACAGTTTTTTTCTCTGCTTACAGATAATTTGAAGGTGTGGCTCTCTGTGTCTCTGGAGATACCGAAGGGGCATGGATCTTTGTGGCTTTATTTGTTTTCCTTATAGATTCTATGGATTTGGGGGAGGGTTGGGGGACATTTGGAATCAAGCAACCATCTCTGCAGTATGAAACAGGGTGTTTGTTTATTAAAGTACTCTTTCTTTTAGATACTTAACTCTAAAATCTATTTCATACTCTTCACCAGCAAAAGCCTGTATATTTCATTGAGTTCTCAGTGAAAACGCATTCTAAACTGTTAACCTGAGGTTACCGTGTTCTCCGTGTGTACTTTTGCTTTCTTGAAGCCCCATGGTTATTTCTTTAGTGTTTTAACAAACAGCGTAACTTACGGTAGCTGAAAAAAGTGCTGGAGCAAGTAAAAATATTACTGGATCCAGTAAAAACCAAGAGCATCATGTTAGATTTTACAAGATAGTTTTCTATTGCTAGAGTAGCTAGAAGCTTCTCTAAAGCAATGGTTCAGAAAGCCTGGGCAGGTGATCGGAAAACGCTGGAAGTCCCAGTTAGTACCATGTGGAGATGTTTTATGGCATTGCTTACAATGGCAAGTACTTACTCTCAATCCTGAGATGGATCCAGTCCCAATTTCTTCCACTAATACATGGTAATATTTTGTACATTTACAATCCAGTGAAATTGCATTTGATTGCAATCCAAATCTAATTTAGATAGATATTATCAACAGAATTAGTATTTCTGTGTTGTATCACTTAAGGCTGGAAATATAAATGATAAATATATAAATGGTTATTTAATTTATGCTTCTAAGAAAACAAATGAGCAGAAAAATGGCAGGAATCTGCCAAAATAAGAAGCCCTTGATCCTACTTTCAGCTGTAAACACACCGATTCGACAACAATTCGTGGATAAATTCCCTTTGTGAGAAATTCAGAGACTAGTTGAGGAATACTGTGCCCTAGATGAGCGCAAAACTCTCCACTTTGGAAAGAAAGCCCAACTATCCACTTTGAAGCCAGTGGGGAAAATTGAGACACCGTTTTGCTATAATTTCTAGCACCAGCGCAGTAAATCCAGAGAAAACTCCCAGCTCTCAGCTTTCTCTAGGCATGGAAGAGGTGGACTTACTGGAAATGCCCCACCTTTTCCAGGGCTACCCAGAGGACTGGCTTCTCTCTAGCCTGTTTCAGAGCGCTAATAGCACCTGGAATAATTTAGCTACTTGGGCCAATGAGATCAGTGACAGTGAGGCAGGCTGGCAGTCACCATAGCCCACAGCCCTTCTCCTCAGCTCAGCACAGAGTAAGTAAACAAAAATCTCCAACTCCCAGCTTCTCCCTAGAAAGGAGAAAAGGTGGGGTACCTGTCCAATGCCCCAACTTTTCCAAGAGCTACCCAGAGGACCTGCTTCTGTCTAGCCTGTCTTGGACCCAGTAGTCTGACTGCAATGTGAACAGAGATGGTCGTGTAGGGTTAAATCTTGCCATTTGCAACAACATGGGTAAACCTTGAGGGCATTAAGCTTAGTGAAATAAGCCAGTCACAGAAGGATAAATGCTGCATGAGTCCATGTACATGAGGTGTCTAAAGCAGTCACACTCACAGAAGTAGAAAGTAGAAAGTTGGTTGCCAAGTCTGGGTTGGGGGTGGTTAGGGAGTTGCTAATCAGTGGGCACAAAGTCTCAACTGTGCAAGACGAATAAACCCTAGAGTTCCGTTGTAGAATTATATAAGTATTTACATCTATTGTCCTGAATTTTTCACTCAGTGTAATTGTTTCCAACAGAGGCAGAAAAAAAGCATTTGATAAAAACACACCTACTTTTGGTGGTTTTCCGCAAGCGACATTAAGTACAACATTTTTTAAAATGAACATTATGCTCTAAGATTAAGTACAAGGCATGGGTGTCTACTCTGACCACGAGTACTCAACTTTGTATTGAATTTATCTTGCCACTGTGATCAGGCAAGACAAAGAAATAAAGGTATTTTGCTTTGAAAAGAAACAATAAAGGTGTCTTTATTCGTATGGCGAAATCACCTACACAGAAAATCTAGTGGAATGGATAGAAATGCTGCTAGAATCAACAAATTCATACAAAATCAGTTGTATGTATATTCTTGCAATGAAAAACCAAAAATTGAAATTAAAAATATAATTTATAATAGAATGAAAAACAATGAAATACTTGGGGGAAAATCTCGTAAAAATATTTTAAAAACCTGCATGTTAAAAACTAGAAACATTACTGAGAAAAACTTAAGAATAATGAATACAAGACATATACTTTGTTCAAGGGCTGGACGATTCTCAGCAATAAAATGTGAATCATGTAACAACATAAATGAATATGAAAACAATTACACTGACTGAAAGATTCAGGACAACAGATGTAGATACTAATTATTCTATTTATATAAAACTGTAGAAAACGTAAATCTATAATAACAGAATGCCATACAGCAGTCACCTTCGGGGGAAGGGGCAGAGGAAGGTATTCTAAAGGCACAAAAGGAAACTTTTTGGGTGATATATGCTCTTCATACTAATTGAGATGATGGTCTTACAAAGTACAGATAGAAATTCATCTAGGAAGCTGACTATGAGAGTCCAGACTTTGGCTCTAAGTGGTTTATGCCCCTCCCACATGCAGAATATACTCCTTCAAAAACCTCATCCCATCACGCCATCAGCTCAAAGTCTAGAAGTCTGTCAGGTCCAGGAACAGATACGGATGATACTTGCCAGGTGTAGCTTCCTAAACTTAGCTTCGTGAGCACATCTCTTCTCAACTTGAAGACGTGTGAAACTAACAATACTAGAGTTTCTCCCCTTAGGCACCCAGCATCCAAAGGAAGATAAATTTTGTGGACATTTTTGTTCAAAATATTTGTGTAGGGTATGAGGGAATGAGAGACACAAAAGAGGAGTCACTGGTTTATAGTAATTCTGAAATTAAGCTGAGCAAACTTTGGGACTTACTTGATTGGGACTCAGTGCTGCTCTTACCGAATAATGGTTCTCCATAATTCTTGGATCCACTCTCCAGGATCTTGGTTCTCTCCTCTGAATAATCCTTTCTTTTTAATGAAAGGTAGCACTTGTTTGTGACTTCATAATTTTTTTAGCGTGCTTCCTGCTTGCAAATAATTGAGGGGGCCAAAATTCTCATCTACGCACGTTTGTATGTATATATGTGTGTATGTATGTATGCATACATGCATTTTTACTGTCGCTACCATTTTCAATTCTAATTGGCCTTGGTTCTATTGATATAATTATCTTAAAAATGTTTTGGAGTCCCCTATGAATCTTACCATGATTCACTCCATTCACAAACCCCACAACTCATAAATCTCTTTGAGCTTTTCTACATAAAGCTTCTGTGAGATGGCAAAGCAAAAATGCCTTTAAGCTTCCTAGAAGCCTTATTGTTTAACCAAGATAATCTATAAAATATACTCTTTATAGATTCTTGATTTAACTGAATAGAGGCTCCACTTGTTTAAAGCTTCTAAATTTAGCACAATTTGCTATGCATCGAAACACAACATGTATTACATACATTCAAGGTAACAGATAACACAAAGTAACAAGATGAAATTAAGAGAGAACAAACTGACTTTTAGCAATATCATTTTGTCTTTTTTGTGTGTTTTTTGCACATTTCCTCACCTTTTTCTCTTTGTTCCGTATCTAATATTGAGATAGTCCCTCAGCTAAATCCTTCCATATACATCAGCCCATTTCATAGCCAAAAAAAAAAAAAGAGAGAGCAAAAGAAAAATAAGTATCTCTTCCCAGAGAATATATGAGGAATGTCATGTCAGAGGGGAAAAATATTTTGTGTGAAACCTTTATATAAAAAAATCTTTCCCATGCCAAGGGCTACAAAGATATTCTCAGGATGAAAGAAAGCAGCATGCAGGTAAGGGTGGGAGGAAGAATAATAAAAATGAAATGGATCAGATGGTCCTGGGTTGAATTTGACTAATATGATGGGGCCAGTTGTGAGAAGGACACTCTGCCATGGGTAACCAGTGTCCCTCATTCAGGCCAGCATTTTCCATCATAAATACCCTGAAATGATATGGGAGCCAAAAAAAAAAAATCTGAGCTATAATTGGGGGGCAACAGGAATTTTCTTCCCTCAGTGACGACAATTTTGACATAGATTACTCTCTGAAATTAAGCATCATCTGTCATATTTAACACTTTCTGTTTCCTCATTGCTTTTGAAATCTGTGAGGTTGGGAAAGTCCCATCCAGGTCACAGGTATCAGAACTCATTGTGTTCCCACCCCTTCTTTGACCCACTCAGAAAGCCACCAATTAAATGGGCTGCTCCCTAAGTCCCCTATTCCGGCCTAAAAAAGGGTAATTGTTTAGTATTTGATGCATACATTTTAGGAAAAGACTTTTTGGGATTGATTAGAGATTAAACTCTTTAAAGCACATGGAATAGCAGCTTTTTTTTTCCTTCCCCTACTGGATAAGCATAAGGCAAGACAGATCTGTGCAGTAAAGAAATAAGTATTGTAAGTTTATGTGATCAGGGGTTAGATTCCCTTTCCCCTCCCACAATATGACAGCAATCATTTGAGAATCACATATTGGGCCAAAGACTTCCAATTTTTCTGCAGAACTCCATAGCAGCAAGAGAAGACCCACAAATGTGTTCCCCTCTGAAGTCAAGTGATGCATATGAGGATGCTGATTTAGGGTCCTTACAGCTCTAAGTTCAAACACATGGAGATATCCAGAAAGAATTAACAAAGAACATTAAACTGATTTTCACTTCCAGAAAAAAAATGAGGCTAGGACTTCCCAATTTAGTATGCCATACAAAAGATTGAAATGGTGTTGATATGCATTATTTGGCATGAATTAAGTTTTATTTAAATTTTTAAGAGATTTTACAAGAACCTATGCATAAAACTATTACATTCAATATTTAACATACGCATTAAACATTCATAAAATTATTTATCTTGACTCTTTACAATTTCAGGGGTAGGCAGACAAATTTCATCAATTTTAAAACACATAGTAAAACCAAAAATTCTAACTGTGTATGGTGATGGATGTCAATGAGACAGTGTCTAGTTTATTGTTATGTTGTATACCTGAAACTAATATAATGTTGTACGTCAATTACATATTGATAAAAAAAAACTTTAAACAAGTGTTTTCAAATATGTGAAACATGTATGAAAAGACACAGTTTGAAACACTTTACAGATTCCAGAAGTTGATAAGTAGTAATACTACGTTACTTATCTAAATAATACTGGATCTTTATTGCCCACCCCATCTGTCCCATGAAACAACTAAATAAGCCGTTGCTTACAGATATAACGATATTTACTTCTGCAGTTTTCATCCAAAACACTGTAGCTTGGGCTATAGATTATGCAGCTTTTTGGATTTTCAGGGTGGGATAATAGAAATCTGTAATGAAGAAGAAATTTTTAATGTATGGGAAAAGGAAATGAGAATGTTCTAGAATGATTTTTTGTTGTTGTTAAATGATAGAACTTTTAAAAGCATTTGAATGAGATTACCATATTGAGTCATTATCTTTTTTTTATTCAAGTTATTTTTCACAATTTCAGAGTATAATGTTACACTCAGTTATTGCCTCAGTAATCAGTAGCGTTGAGGTTGCAGGTTTTTGGTTTTTGCTGTGGTTTCTAATGGTTTTGATATTTGATAGACTTTGATTTTGTTTAAAGGTATATTAGCTAGTCTAGGAAAAATATCAGAGCATAAAATGTGTCCTTGTATGATGCTGTCAATTCCATGTTTATGAATGAGAATCAGATTGGACGGTTACAAATATACATAAAATAAGCCCAGAATATTTGAAACATGGGAGGATGCTGAGAATATTGGGCTCCACCGAATTAAGAAAAATAACGGATATGCTGTTTTTTCCTGGGCTGCTTCTGTATGTGTGAGAATGTGTACGTGCACATACATGTCCAAGTTCTGGTACCCGGGCAGGAAAAAAGGCGTATATCAAAATCTCTTCTAGAGTCACAAGTACACTAACTTCACATTCCTTGAGCACACACTTGGGTGTTCTGGATGGGGCTAAAGTTGTTATTCGGTTTCATCTATTCTCTTTTCTGTATTTTCATGCCTTGAGCAGGGTATCTTAGTCATAGTATTCCTGGATATTAATATTCCCTGGTCAGATCTAGGATAAATTCAGAAAGAACAGAGAAAAGGTTTGACTGCCAGAAACTTACAGATCTTTGGAGAGGGTGGAATTATCCTCCCACAGCCAGGCACGATGCTCTTCACTGTAAGAGAGTCCGATCCAGTAAAGGTACGAACTGAGGCTCAGAAAGTGCTGCTTGGAAACAGAGACAAACACATTAATCTACTTTAAACCCACTCTAGGGATAATATCCTTTTAAGAAGGTCTGTGTCCAGCATCAGATTCAGCTTTTCAATTATACAAACTAAAATCGTTTTTAACTTCTAATTTAAGAGGTATGGTCAGTCACATGCCTCATATTTCTCATTCATCGAACCCATTCATTTATGGAGGGAAAAGATACCACAAAATCTCACTGCTTGAAGGAATTAAAAAATTCTACCAAGAGAGGTAGAGTTCATAGTTCACTTCCTTCACAGGGAATCGACAATCAAATCTGATCCCAAATCAACAGTATCTTGAGAGATAACTCTTAGTGCAACATCTGCAGGCAACTAGAGAAAATGTTCACTTTTTCTTAAGAATTGAGTAATTGTTTTATAATACTTTAGACATTCATTCCGCATTATTACCAAGAATAACAACAGCTTACAATTACAAATAAATTGTAAATTCAGTTAAAGAACTAAAAATTTAAAGTTCTTTGAATAAAAATAATAACCTATTATTGCTTCCTTGAATTCTCCCTGAAAAGTTTCTTGTGCTTTATCTATCACATCCCTGTAATATAAATCTTGGAGAAATGTTGTGTTGATTTTGTGACTACTTTTAAGTATAGGAACTTTAGTTCAAATATAACCATTCATTTACTATCTGATTAAAGACTTGAATCAAAGTATTCAGCTTACTTAGATAATGTATGTTCCTAGGTCAAAGAAAATGTAGAAAATCAGAATTAAATACATGCCAGTTCATTTTTGCTTTGCATCTGAAGTAGGCTGGAATTATGAGAAGCACAAAAATTGCTACTGTCTTTCCATGTTTTTAATTCATTAGAAATGAAGTAGCAGTTGCACTGGTACCCAACCCACTTTTCTTGGCAAGAACAGCAGTCAGATCCTAAGGAAAAAAAAAATAAAACATGACTGACGCATTGGAGATTCATTTTTTTCAGCGTTATTTACTGATTAAAAAAATCATTTGTTATTTATTTATTTATTTCTCTACGAATATTCTTTGAGAATTTACTACACACACCACACTTCAGGGGATATTAATGTCAGATACGACCCTACCTTCCTGGAGATCTATGGAGGGTCCTGGAGAGAATGTTGGCTGATCGTTTTGTTTAGTAAATGCTGCAAGAAATGTGTAGAAATTGACCTCATCAAGCAAAAGTTTATGAAATAACAAAACACTATACATTAGTAAAAATAAAAGCATTATTATAAAGTAGTTTCATCATAGTTTTGATCTTTATATAGCCTTGCCCAGAAAAACTTACAATGTTTCAACAAAACTCCCAAAGCAGCCATCAACAAAAGGCATAGTACTCCTAAGATCCCTGAAATCAACCTCCATGGAGTGGTCTGAAAAGCTGTAAAGAAAGAAAGATGGGTAATAATTTGAAGAACAAACCCAGGAGCTGAAGTTTTTAAAAGCAGAAACCAGTAAGAGAATCCAAAAAGTTCTTTGGTTGGATGACCCGCTCACTTTGCCCATGAAACGTGGGGAAATGAAGACATCCCACTCAGAAGTCCACCAAATACCAACATTTTTATGTGGTGTTATTTTGTTCTTCAGTGAGGTTATCCACACCTTTTCTCCTCCATCAGCTCTGTCTCAATAAAATATATTTACCATTTATTTTCTAGTTTGACAGAGAATCTTAGATATGTGTAGTAAGAAGAGCTTCACGGGCACTAAGTTCTACTTTATCAGCTTATATAGCAAATTCTTACTTTCACAACAACAACAAAATCACAAGATGGAGAGTATGATTCCCATGAGGCAGAGGAGAAAATTTAGGATCCACTGATAATGCTGCTTTCTCAAGGTATGAAAGCTATTAAGTATCCAAGTCAGAAATCAAATGAAAGTTTGTCCAGTTGTTCAGAGTATCTCATTCAACATATTCTGTCATTGTCACAATAATGCTACGTGGGACTGTGACCTTCTGCTAATCTCAGTGTATTCACTGCTTTGAGAAATACCAGGCTTTGTAGAAGCTGTACCCAGAACAGAAGACACAGGCATGCTCCGGTCCTGGTAGGATGAGACATTTCCCAACCAACGTACGGGACCTTGGGGACCTGGGTTCATGTCACAGCAGGCTGAATTATGATACATCAGCAACCATTATTTACAGAAACCATTTTTTACATTTATTACATTTTCTCATACCAAACATTACTTGCTTATAGGCATTTCCACCCAAACAATTTAATATCAGAAGATTCTGCATTAACATTACCACACTCCCAAAGAGTGTTGTCATTAACAACAGTCCACTGTGTCAAACTGTGAATCTGGGTGGTTTAGGGATGTCACAACACAAATGATACACTTAAAAAAAAAACAAAACACTGTTAAACAACGTTTTGTTAACATTTAGCATTCTATATTTATTTCCATGCTAGAATTCTGCTGTTTGTATTTTCTCCTGGCAAATTCAGATCCCCATCAGAGCCATCCCTTTCAGAATCCACTCTTTAAACCTGTTGGAAAATCTGCACTAGTATTCCTGAGTTACACAATGAAGAATTAGAAGAATGAAATTAAAGTGGAAAGTGTTGAAACATGGGAAGCCTAAAAAGATCCGCTTTTTAGTGTTGCCTGACATCTTTCTTAAAGAATTGCCATGAGATATCTTTCCTGGTTATTTTAATTTTTTAATTTTATGACTTGAGCTGCACGTACCTGCCATGTGAAGTGTTGTCCCGATGTCGCGATGCGGGTTAAGGCACGACGTGTGTCTGTTCGGGAGGTGCGGTGTCACATCACGGAGCTGAGCGGGAGCCCAAGGGACCCGCAAGTGGTGCGTGAAGAAATTGAGAAGAAAAGTTGTGTGTTTCAGTGTGCTTGTACCATCTGTTGATGAGCCATGGATGTGTAGTACGAGCAAGAAGCAGTAAAATCACTATCTTCTAAAACATTTCTGGAACCACAACACAGGAAGTCCTCACCCGACTTGCGCAATGCCAACCCTTTGACAGGCACAAAAGAAGGCGAGAGGGAGGTTACACTTTGCTGTTTGAACATCAAAGTCATCTTTAACAATACTTGGAAAACAAGGGGAAATAGGACTAAACTAAAGGTAAATTTACTTAGTATAATAAAATTCCACACAGAAGTTTCCTTTTTTAATAATGAGAAAAGTTTATTATTTCCGTTGGGCCAGTTAAACACAGGTTAAAGCACGTGGCATATACTAGTCCATTTACTCCTGAAAATGACTTAATAATGAAGATATATAAATATACCAGTTTCACCGATGCGAAAACAAAGGTAAAGCTACGTACTAGACCAAGGTCTGGTCAAGGTCACTTCAGTTTGAAACCCAGGCAGTCCTTCTCCAGGGCACACACACGGTACATTTCAAGTCAAGCCTTTCCCTCTGTGTCTGTATGTTTGTTGATTTTCATTTATTTTTCTTTAGTGCAGAGTGGTTGGAATCTCCCATCTCTCGTTCTGGGCTTCTGCATCCTGTCTCATTAACCCAGGGATGGAAAGCAAAGATTAAAAAAAAGTAGAACCAGAGGGACTTCCCATGACTGTCCCATGAGTGCACATGTCCTCTGCCCCACAAACATCTGTGCTCTGCAACTCCTTCAGCTGTTCTGAGCCCACACTCGATGCCCCATTCACATTAGCCTTAAAAGTTTCTTTTAATACTTGACTCTCCAGTGGTCCACTCCCTTAGCGTCCTTTGACATGAACACAGCTGCCCGATTATCTTAATTTTTGCTAATATGTTAATTATTGTAATCATTTATTGTGTTATCTCAATCAGATAGTATACTGATAATTCAAGTCACACATTTTGTCCTCAGAAGAGTGAACTTAATAGTGGGTATTTCAAATGTGGGGCAGATATGCAGAATAAGAGTCGGGAACAGAGATTGCATCAACGATGAAGTGTCTGAAAATACAATTTACTGTTCATCCCCACACAGAAATAGACTCCCAAGTTTTTTGTTATTAATATTATTTTTAAGCATTACAGTATTACCATAGATGAACCTTTTTGCAAAATACAGTCTTTCCAACCAAAAAGAGAAGGAGAAAAACAAAAAAACAAAGATTGTAATTTGTTTTCTCAGTTTCCATGAAGTTAAAAGTTTTCTATCTTTTTAATTTGCATTGTGGGACATTGGGCAGCTTTCATTGAATCATCTAAACAGCTACAATATAAATCCTCACTGGAGAACGTAAACATGAACATTCTTCATCAAGAAAAAAAAAAAAAGAAAATTCTCCATCCAGATTTTATGCAAATCCAAGTTGAGAGAAGTGATTTGTAAATAACCCTATGCCTTCCTGAAATCATTTTTTTTCAGTTTTAAAGTTGTACACTACTGAACTAGCAAAAGCTACCTAATTTTGCTCATTTTTGATGAAAATTATCTTAACTCAATAGGAGTTTAGGATTTTATCTCTAGCTTCAGTTTTGAGATGATACAAATTTTTGGCAGAATATATTAAAAGGATTATTATTATACTTCCAACACTAACAGCCCGTCTTCTTTTGGAAATTATTCTAAGTTTTCAGAACCATGCTTAGAGACTTAACATCTCTCTCTCTCTCTCTATCTCTCTCACTCACTCTTTCTCTCTCAGTTTATTGACTTAGAAGTAAAAGTCCATCAAAGATGCACGCAGTCTGGGAACTCCAGGCTCAAGTCACAAATAAGATAACTGAATACACATGTGCACACACACACAAGAGATAATAGACAGATGGGCAGATAATGACTTCCTCTAATTCTGTCTGAATTGTCAACCCCGGTTGATTGGTTCCTTTCTGTACAAAGGCATTTGAACTGCTTTTGTTCCAGTTTCCCTACTACTTATCTCTGCTTGGAGCAAAAGTTACCATTTCCTCACCCATACCCCTCAGAACATTTGTAAACTGTGGCCCGTCAGTGTCTGTAACTGTGTGTCTGCAGGGTTTCCCCCCTTAGAACTGCTGCAAAGCCATCCTGCACTCCCTCCCATCAGGGTCCAGCAGTGCTGGGGATTCTCAGCTGAATGACCCTCAACCAAAGAATTTCAGGATTTGATCTAGTCCAGCAGCCTTGACTTGAATATGATGCAATTTTGAACTTTGTTCCCATTTCCTAGAGTCACTCAACAGTGTGAAGCTCCATTCTCCTCCTCTAATACCTGGATTAAGGTGACCTTTATTTTGTTCTGCCTCCCCCTTCCTGTGTTAACACTCCGTTTTCTACATTTATGTACACATCTCTCAAATAAACATTCACTCAGACCTTTATCAGAACCTGCTGCAAAGAGAACCCGGACTGAAATTCCACTGGGATGTTCAGCATCACTTATACAAGATGCATCCAGAAGCTGCATCTCTCTTTGCAGCGTCTCCTCTCCCTTAGTGTCCACTGCAGGCAACTGCAATTTTTCTCCTCTGTCATTTACGACTGCCTTTGCTCAAAGCAAGTGATGGCTCCAGTACCTAAAAGATCATTCAAATCTGAACAAACTGACGGGGAAAATAAACTAACGTCCACTTAAGTTATGAACAGTGAGGCTTTTTTCACAGCCTAGTAATCCAGATACTAAAATGCTGCAGAATATAGCAATAGTATACATTCCATTGATCCCAAATGAGAAATTTATTTTGATCTCACTGCTTGGAAAATACATTCATTCTCTTAGCGGGAAGAAAATTGTGGGCACCAGTCTGTAAATTCCTTCTATGGGGAAGGGAGGAAAAAAGAAGGATCCTGACCTGGTAATGTTTCCTTGTAAACACATATTAATGACAAACTTACTAGCAAGCACTGGTAGGTTTTGCTTGTCAAGCTCCTTATCATGGACTACTTTTAGCAGGATGTGTTGGAGTGTCTAAAACTGTTTACGGTCAAAACAAAACAAAGCAAAAAAGATGGAACTGGAACCTATGAGTTTATAAAGCGTAGCTTCCTAGAAAATGTCTCATAAACTATATAACCAGCTGAGTACAAGATGGAGATGCATCATAGCCAAAGCGTCTCATTTTGTGTACGTGATGAAGCCACAAGCATCATTTGGAGACTTCATATGTTAATCTGTTAGTCTGGATGACAGTGCAACCTAAGATAGAAAGGAAGGACCTGGAAAGCTGCATTGAAAGCCTGGATTTCTCACCCTTGGTCTGTACCACATTGAAATTGCTAGTAAAGCTTACCACTGGGTAAAATCTCCGATGATGCTAGTGAGTCTGATTTAGCAATCCTCTGTGTTACCTTCTTGAGGATTTGGTACATTTTGTCTGCATAGATAAGGAGAAATATGCACACTATTATATGTATCTGTTCAAACACGCTCTGCTGCTCATCTTTTTTTTTTTTCCCAATATCATGGTCATTTCTTTTTCTGCAACAAGCAGATGTGGTTCAGAGCAAGCTGAGAGTCTGAGAACAGGAATTAAGAGAATGAGGACTAAGGAACAGGAGGGTGAACAGTATGCTTTGCTTTCTGCTACTGCAGTTGTTGTCTGGATTTGGAACCCAGCCTTTTTCTCTGGACACCAATCAAGTAATAAGGAAACCCAAGGACCACAATAGGCATTTATCATCTCTGTCGTCTCTTTCGAACAAAAAGTGGCCCAGTAATGCGCTTTAACGTTTGGTGTTACTGATACTTCCTCTAAATGGATTTTACTTTTGTTAAAATAAATGTTTATTTATAAAATAATAATGCTTATTATAAAAGGATAGATTATGCTTTAAAGTATTAACAAACTGAAACAAACTGGAGCCAAAGCCATTCTGGTAATCTCCTGACATAACCACTCAAATGGAGAAACCTACTGTGTTACAGTTTATTGTTGAGAATAGCCAGAATCTAACAGAATCTTATATCACATCAGTTTTCTGTAACTTAGAGGGTTGTAAAATAGCTTGAAGACAGTGAAAGGCACATACATATTTTTTAAAAATTAATTTGTTAACAAATGTGTTTACTTTTGTCACCTGAAGATGTAAAATTGATACGTAGGACGCTGGGAAGTTGCGTTATGTGTGCTCATGAGTTCCTCTAGTCTGATAAACTGATTCTGCATAATAGACAGTTTCTAATTATTCACCTAGAAATTTTCCCTCTGTAATAGAAGTTAGTTACTTTGGCTAAAAGTTGTAATTAATGTGGGCAGTTGCAACTCTAGGGGAAACAATGACAGGAAACTGGAACAGTAACTGGACTTAAATTTTCCTAAATCAGAGGTGTTCAAACACACTAAGTCCCTGAGCCTCGTTACACTCTTACACATTGTCTCCTGTGGTGGCTGCTTGTAGGGCTATTTCCAGTCACTTCTGATATCAAAACTTCTTTGTCGATTTCTGTCTGAGGCATCGCTACTGATGATGATAAAGGTTCACAGGCGCTGGAAGTCACACACCCCTGGAGAAGAGATTATTTCCCATCAGTGCAGAAAACACCAACATGGACTCTATTTGCTAAAAGAACTATTGGAATGAATGTTTCTGATATTTTGCACGCTTACTGTACCACGTAACAGAAGGGGGAAAGGCTCTGTTATCATCTGTGTATTTTTTGCAACTTATTGGTGAGAAGTATGAGTGTTGAGCCTGAGAAATTTTTTAGTAATTTGCCTTCGTGCACATATGCATTTATGTAACAAACACCAACAGACTTATTCTGTGCCATGCACTCTTCTAAGTACTTTATAAATAATAATGCTGGATAACTGTACTGATCTAAGACATACCCTTCTATTCTCCCAATGGCTCTTTGATTTAAAATGGAATCACTTTGCTGTATGCCTGAAACAAAGTAACTCAACTATACTTCAATTAAAAAAAAAAGACAATATATGTTCAAATTAAGAAATTGCTATGAAAAAGAAAACAAAACCAAACCAAAACCAAAAAAAAAAAAAAAAAAACCAGGTGGGACAAAAAAAAAAAAAAAAACACCCCAGAAATTGCTATGACCTCTTTTGTGTGACAAATTGAATTCCTGCTAACCCAGATCCAAGAGTGCAGAAAAAGTGGATACGGGAGGAAACTTAATGTGAAGTTGATTAAACTCTGACTCTGAAAGAGTGCCTGCCTTGGCTTTATCCATCTCTGTCTGGTCTTTCAGAAAAAGCATCATGAGAACAAGGGTTTCACCTGTCTTGTTTATTTTGTATCTACAACTCCTAGGACCATTCCCTAGCCAATTTTTAAAATAATTGCTTTTTTCACTCATGAACGTATGCATATATAAATGGAATCAGGCAACAAGGAGATTCATAAAAAAATTGAATGTCTCTTAACAACTAACTGAGATCAGATTCAACAACAAGCGCTCAGCAGCATGAAAATTGTGGCTTCTGGGGGAATAATCAGATGAGAATAAGGCACAGAGAATCTAGAAAAATGGCACAGAGCTAAATGAGATGACCAAGTAAAGGCAGATTATTGAGTATCCTCAACCAATTTCTTTTTTTGTTTTTAAACTCCTGATGAGAGCTCACTTTAATGCAGTTGACAAGGAAATTTTGTTGTTAATTGATCCTGAGCCGATGATTTTTCTCGCACCTTCCTCAACCTGTTAAATGTGAGATGTCGAAAGTCAGCAGCTTCAAGGGTCTGATTCTGCTTCTTGTTGGACTGGTAAACTTGACTAGGTCATAGAACCCTTTTACAATTCATTTCCATCGTCTGTGAAGGTAAAATTCAATTCAACCGTTTATCAGAAATATGTTTTGAGAAAGGCTTAATGTATAAACAAAGAAAGTATTTAATACCTAGTAAGTGCTCAGAAACATCAGGAAACATTATCTATCTACTCACAGGACAGAGGTTATTAATTACAGTAAGTTTGGAGGTTATTAATCTTTACTGGAGATGACGTCCGGATTCTGACATGACCCGAACCTCTCGGTCAGTCTCAGTCACCAGCTCAGTGTGCTCTGTGTGTAGAGCTGTACTGCAGAGCACAGAATATTTCCAACCGCAGACTTGCTGCTGCTTGAAATAACACTTAACACCTACACAAGCCTCCGTACGACCAAGCAGTCTTGGGGAGGAGGTGAGTGAACGCTGGGCAGAGGGGGTAGCACGTCTGTTGAAAAACAAAAAACAAAAAACAGAAACAACCAAGTTGCTGCTACAAAAGATAGTAGATTTGAAACAGTTCATGTGGTCAAGGAACAGAAGATAAGGCTTCAGGAGGCGAGGAGGAGACCAAAAGTGAGGTTTACAAGCCTGGATGTGGTGATCGGCCCCGCTTTGCCTGTTACTATCCGTGTCATGAGCATTCGGACAAACATGACCACAGGAAATGACACTAAATTCAGAATCATAACAGCATTTACCCAGTAAGAGCAGAGGAAGGAAGAAGAAAGAGCCCAACACAAAGAAAAATAATTCGAGGCTCAGAAAGTCTCACCGAGACTGTAAACACCAGAGTTGTATTGTACACGAGACCTTTTTTTTTAACGTGAATTTTCTTCTGATAGAGTGCTTAGAGGTAGACGTTTTGTATCGATGGAGGTAATGAATGAGCAAGGACACAAAAGAACAACCTTCACCCTGCTAAGGGGCCAGGTATTAAAGAACACCGTGCAAGCATTATTGGGGGTCCTGTTTGTATAAAACTTTGCAAAAGACATTGCTTCTCCCTGAGTTCCTCCTGAACCATTACCGTGACAGAACAGTGATTAGAAGAGAAAGTTTCCAGGATGCCCACTTCGCATGAGGGGAAAAGAAAGCTAGAATATGGCAAAAATGGCACAGAGCTGAATGACTGTATTGTATTTAAATGTCAATTTTAGAAGGAACACAAGCTAAAGTTAAAACTTATTTTACAAATAATAGTAAAGTGTTTTTAAAAATAAGAAAACGTCATGCTAATCCAGGTTAACACGAGACTTTGCTAAGTGTGAATAAACAGGTGACACCAATACAGCCAAAAGAGAGCGAGAATTCAAGCAGAATACATCAGAGATTGTTCTTTTATATACAACATTTTCTCGCCAATTTTTAAAGAGTCAGAAATGAAAACTAAATGGTATGTAAGATACAGATACAGTCCCTAATTTTGTATCCAAAATCCTTGGGGATAAATGTATTTTAAGATCCACCATTTGGTACTTTATATGTGCATGTACATAAATAATATAAATTAACAGCACCAGTGGAATTTGGTGGTTCACCCTATAACCGAGCACATCATTATTTCCTCAGCAAAATGCATGAAACAAACAAACAAAAAGATAATTAGCTAAGTTCAGGTTTTGGAACTAAACTAATAAAAACATTTTGCTTTATATATATTTTGGTTTCAGGATTGTGGATAAGTGGTTGGAGACTTGTGTCTCCCATGTCAGTATACGGATTACATTATGCTCAATTCTTTCTTCAAAAACTTTTTTTCTAAAATCCCTTCCCTTCTTACTGGACCCTTCTACACATGGTTCCATACTGAGAATGTGTCTGAGTGACCTTACCCACACATTACACCGAAGAGGCCGACATATAGATTGGGCAAGTTCAGTGAATCTCTGGACAGAATACTGTGTTAACCAGTCATACTTCTGATCGCGGAGGAGCATCTCTTCCGAAATACCATGCCCCTGTGTCCTTAGTAGGTCTGGTTTCTTCCACCCTGTGCCAGTCACTATCCTTTTTGTCCTCCTCACCTCCCCCTGCTCTGCTCCTGTCTCAGGTGCTGATTCCTGCAAATTGCATTTCACAGTTTCCACAGCCAACCAGCTTCCAGTTCAGTTCAGTCAATGGGAGCAACTGGCTTGACATTTGGAAGGTGACAAATGGCGAGATGCCTGGTGTTTTTGCTTTTCTCTCTCTGTTTCAGGCTACATCTCCTGCTGTCATGGCTACGCACACTGGGTGAATTCAACTCCTGGCAAACAGCGACTGCCTCCCTTTCCCAGCTCCCACCAAGCACCATCCACTGTGGTCCCAGTTCCCACAGCTGCTCTGGGGAGCCCCCCACTCCCCCGGCTCCTCCAGCCCTAGGAGTGGTGCCGCTCTCTGTTTCGCTCATCTGTAGACTGTCTTCCTTCTCCTGTTTGTCTTTTCAGGCTGTCTGACTGTTTTGTCAACACTTTCCTCTATTCAATACCCCCCATTTAATGACCTGGCATGGGCATTGTCTGCTTGCCTGGACCCTCACCACTTCCCCAGCCTCCTTCAAATAAAATCCAAACTATGAACTACACCCTTGCTTCCCTGACCAGTCCTCCGGTTTCATTTCCTGTCCCTCTTCTCCTCATTGCTCTGCTCTGGTCACGATGCCTTCTTGCTGTTCCTCAAACAAACCAGGCAGGCTTGCATCTCAGAGCCTTTGCACTGTCTGCACAGCTCCATCTGCAGATATTGTAGAGGTTCCTTCCTTCATGTCACTCAGGCCTTTCTTGAATATCACGTCCTTTGAGGATGACTACTTCTCTGAGCACCCTTTATACATACATATGTACATCACTCCATATGATCTACAATATTTCCTACAATAGATAATAAAAGTCAAAAGTTCCTTCATAGGCTCAACAACTGAAATTTAAAATCTACAATGACACAATATTTTAAATTCATTGGTATATGTGAACTTTAAGTGTATTTTTATTTGATGTTTGTAACTGTATGTAGAATGTACTATTTTCATTATTTCATGCTAAGATTTACAAAGATTATAAATGTTAAAGGAATGAAATATTTAGATTTTTATAAATATGATGAGCAGAATAGTGACAATGCAACCATCAGAGTCCTTAAGTCTCAAATCAATGTGAATACGAGATAAACCAGGAAGATTGAAACTAGAAGAGATTATAGGCAGTTAACCTGCCAGGTTGTCTAGTTTTGATTCTTGCCTCAAACCGAAGACCGTATGTGTCCCATCAGAGGCTAGAAGTTTGAGAAGATGTTTATGGGGTTCACAGGAAGGTTTCTGCAGGGCCACATCTGTTTCTTGCCTCATCCAGCTTCTCATGTCTACCAGAGTTCCTCTGTCTTGTGGCTGCACCACCCCAATTTCTGCTCCCACAGTGACATTGCCTTCTCTTCCGGACTCAAATCTCCCTCTGCCTCCCTAACACAGGAGCCAGGATGCTCCCAGGTTGCTCCCTGCCCCGTGTGGGCCCCTCTGAGCCCACAAGAAGCACTTGGCCTTAATTTGTCCCACTCTCGCAGGCATACAACGTGTTTCCGGTGCAGCATTCACTGCTCTGCGACCAGACGCTATGATTCTAACGTGTTTTTTTCCATAACACCTCTTCCACATCCATTTCCACACTTTTTTGCTTCATTCTGTGCCCCTGGAAGCTAAACTTTAACAATTGCATCACTCAGTCATCCTTGCCTCTGGTTTCTGGCTGGTTTCAACCATGGGGAGACACTGGCAGGAGATCGGAAAATGAGAGGAGAAAACGGACAATTTATTTAATTCTCCAGTTTCCTTATTGATTGGTCAGGCCCTGGCAATGCCTAGAAGCTGTCTTTGTGAACTCCTGGCATCTTTTGACACTCAGCAGGGGAACACAATGTGATTATTATCCTGCTGCCCTACCCAATGTTGTGTAGGACGTGCCTAGCTTAAAAAAAAAAACTATATATTTTATTCATTATGAAATAAAAGCTGGGTTCTCCTACTTCAGGATGACACCTGCACCCCAATGTTCATAGCAGCACTATTTACAATAGCCAAGACAAGGAAACAGCCTAAATATCCATCAACAGATGACTGGATAAAGAAGATGTGGTATATTTATACAATGGAATACTACTCAGCCATAAAACCCGACAACATAATGCCATTTGCAGCAACATGGATGCTCCTGGAGAATGTCATTCTAAGTGAAGTAAGCCAGAAAGAGAAAGAAAAATACCATATGAGATCACTCATGTGGAATCTAAAAAACAAAAACAAAAACAAAAACACAAAGCATAAATACAAAACAGAAACAGACTCATAGACATAGAATACAAACTTGTGGTTGCCAAGGGGGCCAAGGGTGGGAAGGGATAGACGGGATTTCAAAATTGTAGAATAGATAAACAAGATTATACTGTATAGCACAGGGAAATACACACAAGATCTTATGGTAACTCACAGAGAAAAAAATGTGACAATGAATATATATATGTTCATATATAGCTGAAAAATTATGCTCTACACTGGAATTTGACACAACATTGTAAAATGACTATAAATCAATTAAAAAAAAGAAATAAAAGCTGGGTTCTGATAAAGAGCTCTGTGGTATTTTTCTAGAATATTGGCTGCTAAAAATGTTTGCTATATAATTACGAACTAAATAAACCATCTACATTTTGATATGGTGTATGTTACATTGTTTTTCAGAAAGAATACTGGATTTTCTTCTGGGCTTAATCCAGTGGTTATTTTTAGTTCAGGTGTCATGCATCTGGTCAACACACTCTAGGCACGTAAAGGTGTTAACATTCACTCTCTGCACACTCTTCTGACAGAATGTTTCCAACCACAATGTGGCTAGCCCTTGAAAAGGCGTTAAGCACCTACATCACTCTTGGTGTTATTAATGGTCCTTGGGGATTCTAAGAGGGGTTCGGGGAATGGAGAATGAAATTGCCGATGAAAAGTAAGATTTTACTGCAGAATATGTAAAAGGAAAATCTGTGCAAAAATCTAGGTAAGTGGCCAAGTAGCAGCGGGTTTAGCTTAAAAAAAGAAAAGCAAATCAAAACAGATATTTACAAACTTGGATGTGGGGCTCACTGCCACTTCAGCTGTCACATTAGTGCTGTTGTCAGTTGGACATGCATCATCACAGCTAACAACTTAAACTTCAGCATCATGACAGAATTTTTCTTTGGAAGAGGAAGTAGGGAGAAATGAAGAGATGCATAACAAGATGATGTAACAAGAGGCTGGAAAAACATGATGTAATGAGAATGAGAAATCACGTGATGAAAAAAATCATTGGTGCAAATACACATATGATTATGTAAATGCTATAGTCATGTTCTAAACATGTATTTCTTGGAGATTTCTTCTCACTAGGGTGTATTTAGGGAACATATTTTGTAAACAGAAATAATGGGCAACCTGTCATTCTATTTACTTATGCAAAACAGAATTTTTTAAATCTTTGAACATCTTAAAAAATAAAATATGATGGAATGAAAAAGTTTTCAGAAAACACTCAAAACTAAGTCAGACAGAGAAAGACAAATATCATGTGATGTCACTTATATGTTGAATCTTAAAAAAATGATGCAAATTCTGTTCACAAACCAAAAACAGATTCATGGACATAGAAAACAAACTATGGGTACCAAAGGGGAAAGGGCAGGGAGGGATAAATTAGGGGTTGGGGATTAACAAACACACATTATTGTATATAAAATAGATTAAAAAAATAAGGACCTACTGTATAGCACAGGGAACTGTATTCAATTTCTTATAATAACACATAATGAAAAGGAATCTGAAAATAAAAAATATGTATGTATGTATATGTAGAACTGAATCACTTTGCTAACAAAGTGAAACTAACATTGAACTAGCCTGAAACTGACATTGTTAAGCAACCACACTTCAATAAAAAAAATTAAGAAAAAGAAAACACATTCAGGCATTCATATTAGAGAAACAGCTAGACAATGATAAAAGTAATACCTAAATAATAAGCAAATAAAACAGTCACGATTTACAGAATGTATTGAAAGAAGCAATTCATTGTTAGCAATCTGCAGCAAAAACTCTATATTTAAGTGGCAGTTTTAGGGAGAAACTCGTTTAAAACTAAGGAATTATTTTGCAAATATTGGGGTTTTAAACTCACGGGATACCCTGTATGGGATGCGCAAGGGAAGTAACAGCGTAAGACAATAAAGGTAAATGAAGTCAGCACTAGTTCAGGGATTGTTCTTAAACACATGTTGTACAGAAGTGAGAAAGGAAGGGTCAGACAATTCTTTCGTGTACTTTTGAGGAGGTCATACCAAAGCTTAACAATACCGGATACCTATGGATGAAACAGACCCCGGAGATCCGTCAAACACCTTAAATATTAGCCATTTTGAGTGGTTCTACAATAAAATGTGCACCATTGTCAGGCTGCAAATGGTCTGGAAAGCTGAAAACCTAACACAGATTATTTTTACGGGACCTAATTGGTATGGGCAGAATCGGGTAATCAGTCCAGAATGGCAGCACTATTATTATCTAGAAAAGTGCTAACGGCAGTAAGGTACCGCTGATAACTTCGAAAGGAGGTCA